>NC_054544.1:33115164-33392664 GCF_017654505.1 Polyodon spathula
CGCCAATTTTTTTCTCCTGTTGCTTTAATTGTCCCCTGGTAGAAACTAAGACCATTTCTCGACCTAAAATACGATCAAAAAACGGCCAGTCTCTTCCCAGGAGAACAGGGTATGGTAAACATTGCGCTACAGCCACTTTAACGTAAGCTGAGTAATCACCTACAATAAGTCTAACTTTAGTGGTGGGATAAACCTGAGTTTCTCCATGAATACAGGAGATAGCCACTTTACCCTGTGGCTCCCAGGCTACCCCATCCAAGAGAGCTTGCCGAATCAATGTTTGTGCACACCCAGAGTTCGCAAATGCATAAGTACTCTTTCCCCCGACCTGTACTCTTAACTGATAAGGGCCCTCCCGACATTCCCCAGTGTTCCTACCTGTTACTGCTGACCAGGATCTTGTCGCCAGGTCCACCTTCATTAATGGACAATTCCTGGCAATGTGTCCAGGCTCATTACATTGGTAGCACACTTGGTTAGGAGGCATCAACAGAGTTAATCTGTCCTGCGAGTCCGCGACTGGTTACCCCCTCTGGGCTTCATTGGTTGGTTGGTCCGAGTTAGTTTAGGGGCAGGAGTGGGGTCTGACCCGGCGCCTTCGTTCGCGTCTTCGTAGGCCTCCGCCAGGAGGATGGCATCCTCGAGAGTGGTAGGTCGATTCCTCTTAATCCACTCTCGATTCCCTGGCGGTAGTATAGACGCGAACTGTTCTATAACTATTTTCTGCACCAGTTCTTGGGGTGTATGTTCTTCTGGCCGCAGCCACCGGGTGCACTGATCTAAAAGATATTGTCCCGCAACCCGGGGCCGCATCCCCTTGGACAGCTGGTATTCCCGGAAACAGCGCCGGTATGTTTCCTCTGTCATCCCGAGGCGTGAGAGAATGGCTTCTTTTACTTTAACATAGTCCCCTGCATTCGTGGCCGTCAGGGCTCGATACGCTGCCTGAGCTTCCCCTGTCAGGCAGGGTGCCAATTTCATGGCCCAATGTTCCCTAGGCCACTCTGCAGCCTCTGCCACTCTCTCAAAAGTTATCAAGAAAGCCTTCTCCGAGGTCATCTTCTGAAGTTTTGGCTGAGCTGCAAACATCCGGGCAACCGCTCTCTCTGATTTTTCCACTAGCTGTCCAAAGAACTGGGCGAGCTGTTCCTGGTACCTTGTCTCTCTCTCCTCTCGCTTCTCCTCCTGCTCCCTAAACATTGCCAACACTGTAGCTGGATCCATTTTCACTTCTGACACCACGTGCGAGGCGAGAGTGTATTAAATGGAATGTCCAGACAGTAATTTATGTGTACAGAAATAAAATAATTTATTTTTATTATCTATACACAACAAAATAATTAAATAACAAAAGAAAACAAAATGGTGTGAGGGAAGGAGTGCAGGGGTGAAAATCCAAAACAGATCGTGATAACTCATCTTTTTTCGTCTTCGTGGTAAACCATACATAAACAAAAAAAGACAAAAGAAATGTTAGTGTTTTTTTTTTTTAAATCCCGCTGCACCAAACCAGTCTCTCCCTCCACCTGTTACTCCTCCTATTTTACTTTCGGACCAACCCCGAACACAGTAGTACGTTCCCTTTAGTATGTAATGTCCCGCCTCTGTAGTCAGTGGAACACCAATCCCCAACTGACAAGTGTCCTTATCCTTCACTTCACTCCAGTGGCTGGAATTTACATACTCGTACTTCCGCCCCTCACCAAGGTGCCGCTCCTCAAAAAGATGACTTTTGCCATGGTCACGAGATCTTGGTAAGGGAAGTCCCGAGTTGGTTTGATGCCATCTACTGTCGGGAGGCTGAATGACAGACCGAAATCCCTTTGACTCATCACACAGTTATTAAGCATATCCATATTTAACATTGGTATAGGTACCTAATTAGATTCCAGTTTTTATAAAGTGAAATGCATAAAACAATTATTATTATTATTATTATTATTATTATTATTATTATTATTATTATTATAATAATAATAATATAATAATAATTAATAATAATAATAATAATAATAATAATAATAACAATAATAATACATTTAAATATTTCCTTTTTTTTTTCTTTAATGCCACGGAAACTAAAGAGAAAACATACTGTAATAATATTGTCAACCTGTGATATCAGCTTTACAATACATTTCTATTGACCAGTTATTCTGGAATATAATGAAACCTACTCACATTAAATGAATCTTATCTCATTCCACTTCCTCCTCTACAGTACTGGCCTCTTCTATGAAAATACAAAATGTATGTCCTCTGGATCTAAATTATGTCAATGCTGTAATTAATTTATATAATTAATAAAAGTGAAATAAGTATGCTACAAAAGCACTTTACGTAATTACAGATGTTTTGTACTTCTTCATTACAGGGATGGAAATAAGACTCCCACTGCATAGCAGTCTGAGCCATTTCTGTTTTACTATGTTTAATAAGACACACATGAGCTTGTTACCTATCAATAAGCACATATTGCATTACTCTTAAATTACATTAATTTTTATATTGCATTTCCCTTAAACTGCAATTTTATTTAAATATAGATGTAGGCATATTTTCAAAACAACTGGAAAACCCTAGGAATTTGAAATTCTGTTCATGTGATACTGTATTTATATGTTTACTTGACAGGGATACTGTACTTAGAAGTAACATACATAATACATAATGTCTTCCAAATGTATTTATATAATTAAATAAATAAATTAACAAATAAATAGCTAAACAAACAGCGCTCTCTAATTGCTAAGGCATGAGATTCACAGTGGTTTAGGCCTAGATGATTAATGCACAGCTGTTCTCTCTCTTCAGGCAGATTCAGACCTTTGAGAATTACTGCTTTGTTGGGAGTAAGAAACTTACTTCATACTAATTTCATCATATGTGATTAGCACTGCACTACAGTATATATAGTCAAGAAAGTGTCCTATTTTTACTTTGACTAGAGAGACAATTCTGAAATGCTACTCATGGCAGTACTATTAACAGCCCTTTTAACAAGGGCAGAACAGCCTGTTTGCAGTTTGCGAGGCAGATCAGAATTGCCTCAGTTTTCAAAGGATGGAGACATTACAATTGGAGGAATCTTTCAATTACACAACAACCTTGGTGGTGACAAACCTGCCTTTAAAGGAGAGCCTGAACCACTGAAATGCAAAGAGTAAGTGAAAACTAACTTAAAAGGAAATAAAAAACTTTAAAATAGTTTTAAATACTGTTATTAATAGGTTGCTTTCATGTTTATGTTTTTTTTAATCACATTTACCAGTAGTACTAGCATATACAGGTCCATTAATAATTAAACTGAAATTACAGAGTAGATACAGTATTCAATACCAGTGCTTATCACAAAATCCTACACTATGACTAGAATGATATTTACATTATAGAATCAATAACACATATCACAATATTATTTATTGTCTATGACCAGATGAATAAGAAGAAGTCACAAAGGTTTTGATGTATTGTAATCCCATACATAATTTGCAGGTATACAGCCGGTCATAGGTAAACATGCAGTACTTGTCCAATGTTTGATTATATCAATGAACTATGATAGCTTTTCTTTTCTTTTTTTTAACTAGAGCTTCAATGCTATTCATAATGTCTTTTCATTCTCAACAGTGTAAAATTCAGAGAATTCCAATTTGCTCAAACTCTGATCTTTGCCACTGAAGAAATAAACAACAGGACAGATATACTCCCTGGTATTTCACTGGGTTATAAGATATATGATGATTGTAGTACCATACCTTTGGCTATAAGAGCAGCGATGGCTTTAATGAATGAAGAGGAAGAAAATATGTACTCTAACAAGTCCTGTACCAAACCATCTACTGTCCATGCAATAATAGGACCCGCTAGTTCTTCAGCAACTATAGGAATTGCGACAACAATAAGAGCTTTTCACATACCAGTGGTGAGAAATACTAGATATTTTATAAACCTTTTTCAAAATAATTCAATAATTCTATATTAGGGATTTATTTACAAAAGTTATATAACACATATTTTGTAATATACCTTTCTTTTCATATGTGTAATGTTATGTCCAGTATGTTACAAAATACGTTGCCTTAGTAGCATAAACGTATTTATTTGATGGGATGTGTAGATGCATCTTTGCTGGAGGTGGGTTACCCCATTCAGATCTATCTGAAAACCCCTCCAACCTATCCTAACAGCAAAGTCAACTTGACTCTGTACAGTTTATATTCAGACCCATACAATAGACATGGTTTAGCAGCTAGCATTTAAAAGGGATGCTTGTGTAACTGAGCACAGTGTGATAACCTCGTTGTATATATATATATATATAATAACATCAAATTATTTCAATAAGACTATATAGTTATTAGGTGTAATAGTTTTGATATGTCACTGTTAAGATTATACTGACTACCTTTTCAACCTGCTTCGAATACTGGATTGATTTATAAATGTAGAAACATGCTTAATGAAAAGTAAAATATCTGGTATGTAAAAGATCTCGATTTCATTTTCTATTATTTGTTTTCTGTACAGATACTTTTCTTTCATTCACGAATAATATTTAATAATCAATTTTTTTCTGTTACTTCCAGATTGGTCACTTTGCAACATGTGAATGTTTGAGTAACAGGAATAAGTACCCTTCATTTTTCAGAACCATACCAAGTGATTACTATCAAAGCAGAGCCCTGGCACAGCTTGTAAAGCATTTCGGATGGACTTGGTTTGGGACAATTAGAAGTAACAATGATTATGGCAACTCAGGAATGGCTACTTTTGTGAAAGCAGCCAGGCAGGAGGGAGTTTGTATTGAATATTCAGAAGTCATTTATAGAACTGATCCGAGAGAGAAGATTCTTAAAGCAGTAGATGTTATCAAGAAGGGCACTGCAAAAGTTATTGTAGCTTTCCTGTCTCAAGGAGAGATGGCAGTTTTGTTACAAGAAATGTTGCTTCAGAATGTTACTGGTTTTCAATGGATAGGAAGTGAAGCTTGGATTTCTGACAAAAACCTTGCAGCAGGAGAAAGCTACAGAGTTCTGGGTGGGGCACTGGGTTTCACAGTCACTAATGCAGTAATTACAGGTTTGGAGGAGTTTTTACTGAACGTCCGTCCATCTGATACCCCTGGGAATTCAGGCTTTAAAGATTTCTGGGAAACTGTTTTCAGCTGCACCCTGACTACCCAAGAAAAGACCTCACCTGTTAATCCATGTACAGGGTCTGAGAATTTAGCAGAGATAAAGAATGACTACACTGATGTAACTGATCTGGGAAATGCCAATGATGTATATGAAGCTGTGTATGCTGTCGCCCACTCATTACACAATCTGTTTACATGCGAAACTGACCAGGGACCTTTTGCTGGTAAGACATGTGCAAATAAGAAGAAGATTGAACCATGGCAGGTAAGTGACTGTGTTTTATACTATTAGGAATTACATTCCTGTGTGAATCATTGTGCTAACGTCTTGTCTTTTTGTAGGTAGTGCATTATCTGAAAACAGTTAATTTCACTACCAAGAATGGAGATAGTGTTTATTTTGATGAGAATGGGGATCCAACAGCAAAATATGCATTACTTAACTGGCAACTCAATAAGCAGAGCATCATGCAATTTGTTACAGTTGGTCTCTATGATGCATCTTTACCAGAAGGACAACAATTTATTATGAATAACGTCAATATTGTTTGGGCAGGTGGTCAGGATAAGGTAATGTCTATCTAATAATATTTGTACTCTATAAATGATTTATTAATGTCCATAGATACATATGTGCAGAAATCTAAGTGCGCAATGCAGACACACAGTAGGACAGGGTGAATGACAGCCTTAGAGATTAAAACACAGTTAATAAGCAATTTGTGCTGGGCCTTCACTACATTCATCACCAGCAGGGAAAGAAAAAGGTTTGGTTAGTTCTGATTGCTTTTACAGTCATAAAAAAAAAAAATCATATATTATATTCTCGATATCCCCTCCATTTGCTTAAAACTTTAGCAACGCTTTTTTTATAAACATAAAACACATTCCAGTTATTGGGCTATATGTATGTTTTTTGTTCATAAATACCTCTTTTTGTGGTACTTATGTGTTTCGTTTAGGTTACAGACAACGTCTACCGGTCAATAGTACATGTATGGCTTATATTACTATTCTCTCCTAGCAACTAATAAATGGAGGAATTGTGGCCAAGATTCTTGACTGAAATTAATTATTTTTTTCTCTCCTTGTTTTTTTTTTTTTTTTTTTTTTTTAGTTTTCTGTAACAAAATGCAGATTCTTTGTTGAACTTTCCAGGGATGTAAATAAAGACTCCCTGCGTAGCAATTTGATCCATTCCTGGTTTTACAAAAGCATTTAATAAGACACGCCTGAGCTTGTTACCTTTACACTGTGAATTATCAAGTTCCTATTAAAACCTGGAATATGAGTCTTCTTTCCATCCCTGCTTGCGTCATGTACACTATGAACTTAGAAGCTAAGTTGTACTTGTTGAATACGAGAAAGATCATGTGTCGATCATGTACCTTAATTCGACCTTAAGTAATGTATGCAAAAAAGCCATCCTTCTCTACTTGTTATGGTGAAACAAGACAGGTGTATACATTACAGATAACTTACAAATGAAATAACGGCATTATGACTTTGTCCCCAAAACACATGATATGAACATCCTTCATACATACACCCCAATGTCTTGATTATTAAATCTATTCAGTATGTTGACATAATGTAATATATTGTAATTGTTTTCAAGGCGCCTAAATCAGTGTGCAGTGAGAGCTGTCCTCCAGGCACTCGGAAGGCTGTTCAGAAAGGAAAGCCTGTTTGTTGCTTTGACTGCATACCATGTGCTGATGGAGAAATCAGCAATCAGACAGGTAGGTTAAGAAGAAGCATTGGACAAATAAAACACTCACTACACTAACCTGTCATTGCATCAATGGGGATCTGTACTTAATAATAAATAATAATAATAATAATAATAATAATAATAATAATAATAATAATAATAATAATAATAATAATAATAATAATAATTTTTTTCTTGCAGATGCTATTGGTTGTATGAAGTGCCCTTTGGAATACAGGTCGAATAACCAAAGAAACCACTGCATCTTAAAAGCCATTGAATTCCTGTCATTTGGAGAAATCATGGGGATGTTGCTGATGATCCTTTCATTGATTGGGGCTTGTTTAACCACTGCTATAGCGATTATTTTCTTTCGATTCAGAGATACCCCTATTGTTAAAGCTAATAACTCTGAACTCAGTTTCCTTCTTCTGTTTTCATTAGCACTGTGTTTCCTTTGTTCACTTACTTTCATTGGCCAGCCCTCTGAGTGGTCCTGTATGTTGCGCCACACTGCCTTTGGGATCACATTTGTCCTGTGCATCTCTTGTGTTCTGGGGAAAACAATAGTCGTGTTAATGGCATTTAGGTCTACACTTCCTGGTAATAATATGATGAAATGGTTTGGGCCAGCCCAGCAGCGGCTAACTCTTTTTGCATTCACATTCATTCAGGCCTTAATTTGCACTCTTTGGTTAATAATATCCCCTCCTTTTCCAAACAAAAACATGAACTCTTTCAAAGACAGAATCATTTTAGAATGTGACCTGGGATCTGCAGCAGCATTTTATGCTGTGTTAGGGTATATTGGGTTTCTTGCTGCCATGTGCTTTGTGCTCGCTTTTCTGGCTCGTAACCTACCAGATAACTTTAATGAAGCTAAATACATTACATTTAGCATGCTCATATTCTGTGCTGTTTGGATCACTTTCATTCCAGCTTACATCAGTTCACCTGGGAAGTACACAGTAGCTGTAGAAATATTTGCAATTTTAGCTTCCAGCTTTGGTTTGCTCTTCTGTATTTTTGCTCCTAAATGTTATATCATATTACTTAAGCCTGAGAAGAATACAAAAAAACATTTGATGGGAAAAGGGCCCTAAAGATCACTTTGAAAGAAATTAATAAAAATGTTCTAAAATATGAAAACTACACGTTCACTTAATTTGATTTGGTGTTGTTTTACATTTACAACATTCCATTGGGGGGTCATTTTAACATGGTATAAAAACACATTCATTCAAGCGTTGTAGCCCCCGCATTAGGAAATGCAGATTATTTTTTTAAAGACAGCTTCAAAGTTGCGCTTATACAGCATGTTTGAAGATTCACTTTTAAAAAACAATAACATAATATATAAGTGAAATAGAAAATGGGAATTATATCGTATCAAGTTAGTCATGTACATTTTTTCTAGGTACAGTATTACATTTTATAATAGCTACGTTTGTAAACCAGCACACTGTATTATCCAGCAGAATTTTCTGTTCCCAGGTTAGGCAGGTTTTACTGTACACTATTGCATGCTAGAAATTCTGTAATACATTTTACAAATGCTCTCTTGTTAAGTGAATGGTTTGTAGGCTTCATATTTAGCTGACATATTCATTGTTAGTGTTTAGAAATATATTTAATTGTTTATTTCAGTATTAGGATGTTTCAGGTCACTGAATGGAGTGCAGACAAAAAAGAGCATAGGAAAATAAACATTCAATTTTTATGTTGACCCTAAATGTATTTAATATCTGGGTTAGGATCACAAACATGAAATAAATAAACATACAATACCGTTTTACGGAGACATATGTTCAGAAGTCAATTCCATATAAAATAAAATGATATATGAATGTTTACTTATTTAGCTAATGCCAGGGAATCAACCATTTTCTCCAAATCAGAACATGTCTTAAACACTCTACCTGATGCCACTTTTACAAAGGTTAAGCTTTCTCTTTAGAACCAACAGAGCCTTGATTACAGCAGTGCTGTTGCTATCTAGCACACTGATTGGATACCCTTATTCTGCTATGAATGCAACATTTAAACAGATGTGATAATATCTTCGATCCTTTAGATCCATTAGATACTAGAATAGCTGATTGCCTGTGGGGATTTATCAATGTTAAAGTGATTATTAAAGAGATAACAGTTCTTAGATTATAACATCTGCATTTAGCTGCTCTAATGTAAACTGCATTCTGATTAAATGTGGAATTGCTCTATTTGTAGTCTGTGATTATTCTTCTTACTACATACAATTAAAAGGCTTTTCTATTATATTTACTGCAACCTTACACCACCTCATAAATAGATCACTGGTGATAGGCTTCAATAGAACTTCTCTATAATATACTGGAGGTCTCAATACTGAATAGTGACACACACTTTAGAATTTATATTTACTCTGCATTTGCTTAACACATTTATGGTAGTAGCAGACCAAACAGTACATTTCAAGCAGGTCAGGAGTTAAGACAGCTAAACAGAATAGCGTATGCAGCTGTAAAATACAGGACTATAACAAAAAATAACGTACCATAAAAATAAACATATGAAGGAATGATAAAATAAACTTGAAAGTCTGTTTACAACTGCATATGGAATGTGCCATATCAATCAATTTCTCCTCTTGATGACCACAGCTTCAAAAAAAAGAGCATCTCTTAATTTCAAATTTTATAAAGATTTTTTTTAATGGATACAATAAAATATAATTGTGTATACTTACACTTTTGTCTGTAGCTTGCAAATCAATATATTCACAGTACAGAAATGAATGAATCCCACTGTATATTTTCTTAAGTCAACTGTGCTATTATGTGTTATCATATCATCATAAGCATGTTTTATTAATAGCATGCTTTACAAAAGTATACTGTCAATATTATTTTAATGCATGTACTTTCAATCAACAGCTATTGCAACTCCTCTTGCATAGTCAATAGTACAAACTCTATCACACTCAGCTTAAAAAACAGTCTGTGTTTATTGTATTTTTAATCAACTACTATACATGTATTTCAATGTAGTGCACTACTTTATGTTTATAATACTTAATGATTACAATAATGACATGTTGACACTTCTGTGTGGTTAATTTCCCTTTTATCTATTATTTGATTATTATCAATAATTATGTTTAATAAATTGGTCTTTGCATTACAAATAAACACTTATTTATGCCATGAATAAGACCGCCGCTAGGCATACGCAAACATGCAAGCTGCGTAAAAAAAAAAAAAAAAAAAAAAAAAAAACAGGCAGTGGCAATTTTGCGCGAAAATTATTCTCCGTGAGAGAGTAGATGTACAGTATACCTTTGCTATAACAAGCCTGTTTGAGTCCAAGCCTTGTGTTCCTTATATTGAGGGGTTCGTTACAGCGAAAGGACAATCAAAATGAACCGTAAACTGTTGGAGTAAGTTAATGAGATGAGATAGTGAATAAAAGTAGAATTACATGTACCTGTTTCATGTATGCAGTATTCTGACTTTATCTAATTTGTTAAAGAATTAAAATGCAGTACAAAAAGCAAAAATCCCAAATTGAAGTAAACTTTTATTTAAAATCATGAATTGTTTCAAAGGGCACCAAATCTTAATCCAACATGCAACAATCCCAAACTGATCTTTTATTCCAAATCAACCCGACATGAAAAGTTAATCAGATCCTTTAAAGTCTTTAAATCAATTTTGCATTGTGCATGATTCCTAAACAAGCCAAAAAAACAGAGTTATTTTTGACAACCTATATTCACGACAGATATAATCCTGCATTACTCCTTTTCTCAAACAATCAATATAGTTTCCAGGTTTGTTGCAACATAAAATAACTTTCATTTCATAGGCATAGCTACATATACATTTTTATTAAGACAAAAGACTGGACTTCACTGCGAGGTGGCATCTCGTGCGTACAGACCGAGATGTTGACAGTGCATGTATATTGTAACACAAATCTTTATCGCTGTAAGAATGAGTCTTCACGCAATTCAGGGCTAAACTCGATATTTATTACAGTAATAAATGATCAAAGATAACACTATGTAACACAATTTTTGTTCCTGGGTAGTAAGTGTTATTTCCTAATTGCTTATGCCTCAAAAGTATAGAAAATGGCTATCTGGTCCTGTCACTATAAAACTTTAAACCTATTAAATGTTACTTTTTGCCGGCTTAAAACCGGAATTTGTGTGTCTTTTTGTTCACATAAAGTCAGAAAAAAACAACATATGAATCCAAATGAACATTTATTTATACTAAAGTAATACAAAAATGACTACAAAAGATTTAGAAGTGAGTAGTTTTTCAAGATTTACGATTATACTGTAAATCACTTTTACGAATCAGCCCCCAAATGTAGTCTCCCATCATGTTCTCGTTATACTGTCCTTGGTAGCGGCGTTCAAAGTCCAGTATATCCTGGTGGAAGCGCTCGCCTTGCTCCTCCGAGTACGCTCCCATGTTCTCCTTGAATTTATCAAGATGAGCATCAAGGATATGGACTTTGAGGGACATCCTACAGCCCATTGTGCCGTAGTTCTTCACCAGAGTCTCAACCAGCTCCATATAGTTTTCGGCCTTGTGATTGCCCAGGAAGCACCGAACCACTGCGACAAATCTGTTCCAAGCCGATTTCTCCTTACTAGTGAGCTTCTTGGGGAATTCATTGCACTCCAGGATCTTCTTTATCTGTGGTCCGACGAAGACACCGGCTTTGACCTTTGCCTCAGACAGCTTAGGGAAGAAGTCTTGAAGGTACTTGAAGGCTGCCAACTCCTTATCTAGAGCTCTGACAAATTGTTTCATAAGGCCCAATTTGATGTGCAGTGGTGGCATCAGCACCTTCCGGGGGTCCACCAGTGGCTCCCACTTGACGTTGTTCCTCCCCACAGAGAACTCGGTCCGCTGTGGCCAGTCCCGCCTGTGGTAGTGCGCCTTGGTGTCCCTGCTGTCCCAAAGGCAAAGATAGCAGGGAAACTTGGTAAAACCGCCTTGGAGACCCATCAGGAATGCCACCATTTTGAAGTCTCCTATGACCTCCCAGCCGTACTCATCATACTTCAAGGCGTCCAGCAAGGTCTTGATGCTGTTGTAATCCTCTTTGAGGTGCACCGAGTGAGCCAGGGGAAGAGACGGGTACTTGTTACCATTATGGAGCAGCACGGCTTTGAGGCTCCTGGATGAGCTGTCAATGAAGAGGCGCCACTCATTCTGGTTACAGGCGATTCCGATTGCCTCGAACAGACTGGTCACATTGTGGCAGAAGCAGAGCCCATCTTGATGGGTGAAGAAGCTGGAAAAAGGTTGGTGACGCTTCCTCTGATCTGCGACTTGCACACTTTCATCCAACAAGTTCCACTGCTTGAGCCTAGACGTCAAAAGCTCGGCATTGGACTTGGTGAGACCAAGATCTCTAATCAAGTCGTTGAGGTCTTTTTGGTTGGGGTAGTATGGGTTTCTCTCCTCAGCTCCACCTCTGAAATTGTCATCTGGATCTACAACGTCTTCCTCGCTCTCTGACTTGCTGCTCTCTTCTAAAGATGGCTGCTCTCTCTCCGGAGGAGTGGGTACGGGGAGCTCATGGCAGTGTGGCACCGGGGCGATGGATGAAGGAAGGTCCGGATACGTGATAGCAGGTGCATTCTTGCCAGTCCGACATTTGGAAGGGTCCACCATGCAGAAGTAGCAGTTGCTTGAGTGGTCAGTGGGTTCCCGCCAAATTCTTGGGATAGCGAACTTCATGGCTCTCTTTTCCCCTCTGTACCATCCTACAAAAATACATTTATTTCACCCATGACTAATGTGTAAGAGATTCTCGCAACATTTTTCATATATGATATATTTTTTCAATAACATTGAAAATTGTAAAACATTTTAAAATTAAAAACTTTTACAATTTTAAAAATTTTAACAAATTTTATAACATAAAATTCCGAGCAACAATTGTCCATCTTACCTTCCAGAGTTTTTTTGCAGTGCTCGCAGGTGAAATGAGGTGCCCAGGGTTTGTCTTGATCCCCGACAGGCATGCCGAAATATGCCTTGTAGGCCTCACACATCTTAGCAGATGCTTCCACGGAGTACTTTTTTGCTCTTGTCTTGATAAATTGGCCGCAGACATAGCAAAATGCATCTGCCGGATGCTTGCAGCCTCTTGATGCCATCTCAGAAAAATGCAGATATGTATCCATTTATGCAGCTGGAACTAAACTGAACTGGTGGGCTTAAGGCCCCTGTATTTATACTACTATTTATATTACTGGAAAGTTCTAGAAAGTTCTAGAAGTTACTCCAAGTTTATCCAACTGAATCTATCTGGAATGTTCTGGAAAATAGGTAAATTTCAAAATATCACTGTCCTGGTCACAAAAGCAAAGTTTGTGGGGAATAATAGCCATTTTCTATACTTTTGAGGCATAAGCAATTAGGAAATAACACTTACTACCCAGGAACCAAAAAAAAAATAAAAAAAAATTGTTACACGGTGTAATCTACCAGTTGTTAACTAATAATTAAGACATCGCTGTGGGTCACGACCTACGCCGACAAAAAGTAATACATTTTGAAAAGGAATCTCAGGGTGGAACTACTCTGTCTCTGTCTCATTTACTTGTGTAAATGACGAAACACACGGGAAAATCCATTACTGTGTTTTGCTGTATCTGGTCTGTCATGTTGTATATCTCTTGTGGGTTTACAGTTCTGTATAAAACCACTTACCATGAACTGCGTTATGCCTGTGTTATAGTATTAATGCAGCTGTTTGAGAATAACCTTGCTGCTTAAATGTCTAAATGAATGAATTCCTGTCCATTTTTTGATCCCAGCTATGTCCAAAGACAACGCGTGTCTACCCTCCATGTTAGTAATTATAGTTGATGAACTGGATGTCATGAGCCAGATCGATCGCCAAAAAACAGTTTTTGAGAGTCGCTGGTTGAAACTTGCATAAACACCTGTGTACAGTGCAACAATATCCAACAAGTTGTTGATGCTCAAATAAATCAACTGACCAAATAAAATTGCAAATGGACGTATTGACTGTGTTTTATTTGTGTGCATCGTTATTATAATTTGACACAACAGTAAATCCAACACAACGTAAAAGAAAGGAGAGAATCTGACAGCTCGAGACTCCTCAGATCGCTCCTGTCCACTGGCGGCTGAGGTAACCTTCATAGTTGCCAAGTCTGCCTATAATAAGCAGAACTCGGCTTGTTTTTGAGAGTCGCTGGTTGGAACTTGCATAAACACCTATACTCTACCATGGGTTCGCTTGTTTTGGGCTTGTTTTGAAAGGCAGTGTTGCTTTTTTTTTCTTTCTCGTGAGACTTGGCAACACTGGTAACCTTTCCCCTGTGTCTCACAGCAGGCAGTGCCAATTCTGTGAACAAACTAATGCTGCTCTTTAGACCATTTCATCAGTATCCGCCACCTCCCTTTCAAGTGCCCACTACCTGTATTTGCCCAAGCGTTACAGTGTTAAATGCTTCCTCAGCAGTGGTCAGCCATCTGGACGGTACAGTTTCTAAATCAAAGCCAGGGTAGTACACGTAGCATCACCTGATCCCCTCCTGTATTGCCTGAATAAAAGGGATATATATATATATATATATATATATATATATATATATATATATATATATATATATATATATATATATATATATATATATATATAATGCCAGTGCTAGAAAAAGTTTGTGAACCCCAATGATAATTATGGAAATTCCATAGTTTTACCATGATAGCCTTCTTGAATCAAAACCAGTCTTTTCTTAAATATCCAATAGGGTTTATATTAACCAATTCCATGTATGAATTATGAATTAATTACACAAACAATGAGTATTTAAGATTCTGGGTATGTGAAAAAGTAAGTGAACCCCTGGTTTTATCAGCTCAATTAAGGGGATAATTAGAATCAGGTGTTTAAATAATTAGGTAGATCTTCAGGGGTGAGTTTGGGAGGCCCCACCCTATATAAAGATCAGAAACTTTGTGAGTTTGGTCTTCACCATACAGGTGTGTGGAAACACGTCATGCCATGATCAAAAAAAATCTCTGAGGACCTCAGAAAAACAGTTATTGATGCTCATCAGTCTAGAAAGGGTTACAAAACCATTTCTAAGGATTTGGGGCTCCACCAATCCATTGTCAGACAGATAGTCTACAAATGGAGAAAGTTCAAGACCACAGTCACGCTACCCAGGAGTCGTCATCCTATCAAAATCTCTCCAAAAACAAACCAGAAAATCATCAAGGAAGTCACATAGAACCCAAGAGTAACATCCAAAGAACTGCAGGGTACTCTCGCCTTGGCTAATGTGAGTGTTCATAACTCAACTATCAGAAAAAAAACAAGAATGGTGTTTATGGAAGGGTAGCCAGGAGGAAACCACTGCTCTCTAAAAAGAACACTGCTGCCCGTCTGAAGTTCGCCAAAGAGCACTTAGATGATCCACAAGACTTCTGGAACAATGTTCTCTGGACAGACAAGTCAAAGGTAGAACATTTTGGCCTCAATGAGAAACATTATGTTTGGCGAAAACCAAACACTGCGTTCAAACAGAAAAACCTCATCCCAACCGTCAAGCATGGTGGTGGGTGTGTGATGGTTTGGGGCTGCTGGGACCTGGATGGTTTGCTGACCAACAGTTACAGGAAACGCTTAGTTGAAGTCATTGCTGCTCAAGGGGGTGCCACCAGTTACTGAATCTAAAGGTTCACATACGTTTTCACACATGGATATTGAATGTTGAATCATTTGAAAAAGTATTATGTTTTTGTGTCATTTGTTTAATCAGGTTATCTTTATCAATTATTAGAACTTAGACTAAGATCTAATAATATTTTAGGTATGAAATATGTGAAAATCCTAAGGGGTTCACAAACTTTTTCTCTGGCTATACTGTATATATATATATATATTTACATCTCCGCCGGTTTTCAGCCATGCTGATCTGCAATACCTGTTGGTCAGTTTCATTTTATACCTCCGAGTTTATTTTTAATTAATCAGTCGTAAGATAAATGAGTTGAAACAGTATTCACCCAACGAACAACATGACACCCAACTAATGACATTTGACACGGAAACCCCAAAAAACATTTTACACATGATAAACTTGCATGGAAACCCCATGATAGTATGTGTTACAATATTATCTTTTTTTAAAATTTTTATTTGGGGTCCAGGTTCATTATAGTCAAAGGTTCGTTTTAATGAAGTTATAGCGAGGGCGTACAGTATTTCAAAATATTCAACAACTGACAGCTAGCTATAACACCATCATGCTAAATTGGTTAAAACTTTCTGTTTGTTGATGTGCTTCAATTTTGACTTGGTTGTTATTTTATTTTATTTTTTTAGGAACCGCGGGAGGCGGATCGGGGCACATGCTTTTGACTTTGCTTATGTTTTTTTGTGGACTGGCGGTGGGTATAGCCATGAACAATAAAACTTCTCATTTGTAGACAGGGTTTATGAGAAGGCTAGAATTTATTAAAGATGCTGGTAATTGCGGGCCTCGTATTTGCTTGATTATTTTAAGAACTCTGAAAAGCAGGCATTAATTTGCTGCAGTCAGACAGTAGGCTGTATAAAAGGCAAGGTGATGTGGGAGACTTGTCTGCAGCAAGGAGACATTGTTTTCAAGGACAAATAAACATTTAATAACATTTTGCAAAGAGATAATTTTTTAATCATTCTGATCAAGTATGTGAATTACGGTTTATAATACCGGTACCATATTGTTTTGCAAACTTCAATTTTCAATACATGTTTCATAGATTACATGACAAAATAGAAAGTCCTCAAATAGAGAATATAGAATCCATGTAAACAAGGTTCTTAGAAGCACCTAAAAAGGTCTCCCCACAGTGGCAAAGCAAGGTTCTAACAAGAGCCTTTACTTCTTAGAGTGTAGGCATTATTAAAAGAACAGTGGAGGAGATTAAGAAAAGATGGAACAACATTCCGAGGCGCACAAAAGAAAAAGTCTCATTTGCAATGAGGTTTGGTTATTCCCCTTTATTAAAATGGGCCTCAGGGCTGGCACTAGGATTTACTGGGCCCTGGTGGAAGACATTTAATTACCCCTGCCCCACCACCACCACCACCACCACCACCAAAAAACGAAAAAAGAAAAAACACGGAGTGTAGCGGCGGAGCTTAACCTAAACAAAACCTTTTAAAAATAAATACATCAGCATCAAAATCTGTCAAAAAAACAAAACAATGTTTTAAATAGAACTCATAAGCGAAAACGATAGGTTGCGGATGCAACCCCGGTTCCCTGATGTTGATGTGCTTGATTGTTCATGTGCTTCAATTTTGACTTGGTTGTTATTTTATTTTATTTTTTTAGGAACCACGGGAGGCAGATCAGGGCACATGCTTTTGACTTTGCGTATATTTTTTTGTGGACTGGCGGCGGTATAGCCATGAACAATAAAACTTCTCATTTGTTGACAGGGTTTATGAGAAGGCTAGAAAGCTTGGCAAATTGCCTTTTTAAATAATTTTTAATAAAAAAGAAAAAAATCTGCCATCATAGTAGAATTTATTAAAGCTGCCAGTAAATGCAGGCCTCATATTTGCTTGATTATTTTAAGAACTCAGAAAAGAAGGCATTAATTTGCCACAGTCAGACAGTAGGCTATATAAAAGGCAAGGTGATGTGGGAGACTTGTCTGCAGCAAGGAGACATCGTTTTCAAGGACAAATAAACATTTAATAACATTTTGCAAAGAGATAATTTTTTAATCATTCTGATCAAGTAAGTATGTGAATTACGGTTTATAATACCGGTACGATATTGTTTTGCAAACTCCAATTTTCAATACATGTTTCATAGCTCACATGACAAAATAGAAAGTCTGCAAATAGAGAATACAGAATCCATGTAAAAAAGGTTCTTAGAAGCACCTAAAAAGGTCTTCCTGCAGAAAAAGTCTCATTTGCAATGAGGTTTGGTTATTCCCCTTTATAAATATGGGCCTCAGGGCTGGCACTAGGATTTACTGGGCCCTAGTGCAAGACAGTTAATTACCCCCCCCCCCCCACCACCACCAACAAAAAACAAAAAAAGAAAAAATACGTAGCGTAGAGGCAGAGTTTAACCTAAACAAAACCTTTTAAAAATAAATACATCAGCAGCAAAATCTGTCAAAAAAAAAAAAGCAATGTTTTAAATAGAACTCATAAGCGAAAACAGCATGTACTCATCAATGCTTTAACTATTACTGATGAAGTTTATTAAGTCCCCACATAAGTATGTTTCAGTTATTCAGCATGTCCATATTTAATATTATTATTATTAAATATTACCTTTCTTTTCTTCATTTCCTAGCTTAAGAGCACATGTCAGATTTTAAATAATGCACTTTTTTTCAAATACATCAACAGTTTACTTGTCTATTTTCAACTGACAGTAGGCCTACAGACAATGCAGATAATTTCTCCTGTGACACAGTTGACCACAGGTAATTGTTTGACCACAGGATCACTCAGAACTTCCAACTTTGGAATTGCAACCAGTGCTGGCAGTTCAATGTGGGTGTTAGGCAATCCTGTGCTCAGGTCTTTCTGAATCACGTACTTTATCACTTGAAACAGAGAATTCACATCATCAGGTAAGAGACGAGCAGCAAGGTTACTTCACTGGACATGTAGGCACACTCTAATCTACTGGGATTTTTAAAAAAAAGCAGAAAGGTAGTAAAAAAAAAAGAAAAAAGAAAAAAAAAGAAACGTAAAATAACTTAAAACCATGGAAGTAAAACAAACGGCCCATTCTTTACAGCATACCCGTGACACTGGCCCTGGACAGACTAACAGACAGGTGATCACCTCCACTATATTCTAATGCCAGGGAAAGTAAAGATAAAACATACTGTAATAGTATTGTCAACCTGTCATATCAGGCTTTACAATACATTTGTATTGACCAATTATTGTGGAATATAATGAAACCTACTCACATTAAATTAATCTTATCTCATTCCACTTCCTCCTCTACAGTACTGGCCCCTTCTTTGAAAATACAAAATGTATGTCCTCTGGATCTAAAATATATCATTATTGTAATTAATTTATATAATTCATCAAAGTGAAATAAGTATGCTACAATAGCAAGTTACGTAATTACACTTGTTTCATATTTCTTATTTACAGGGATGGAAATAAGACTCCCACTGCATAGCAGTTTGAGCCATTCCTGTTTTTACTTTAATAAGACACACCTGAGCTTGTTACCTATCAATAAGCATATGTTGCATTACTCTTAAATTACATTTCTTTTTATATTGCATTTCCCTTAAACTGCAATTTTATTTAAATACACAGGTAGGCATATTTTCAAAACAACTGGAAAACCCTAGGAATTTGAAATTGCAATAAATAGTTAAAACATAAACATTTTTGTTCATGTGATACAATATTTACAAGTTTACTTGCCAGTGATACTGTACTTAGAACTAATATACATCATACATAATGTATTCCAAATGTATTTATATAATTAAATAAATAAATAAACAAATAAATAGCTAAACAAACAGCACTCTCTAATTGCTAAGGCATGAGATTCATAGTGGTTTAGGCCTAGATGGTTATTGCACAGCTGTTCTCTCTCTTCAGGCAGATTCAGACCTTTGAGAATAACTGCTTTGTTGGGAGTAAGAAACTTACTTCATACTAATTTCATCATATGTGATTAGCACTGCACTACAGTATATATACTCAAGAAAGTGTCCTATTTTTACTTTGGCTAGACAGACAATTTTGAGATGCTACTCATCGCACTACTATTAACAGCCCTTTTAACAAGGGCAGAAGAGCCTGTTTGCAGTTTGCGAGGCAGACCAGAATTGCCTCAGTTTTCAAAGGATGGAGACATTACAATTGGAGGAATCTTTCAATTACACCACAACCTTGTTGATGCCAAACTTGACTTCAAAGGAGAGCCTGAACCACTGAAATGCAAAGAGTAAGTGAAAACTAACTTAAAAGGAAATAATTCACTTTAAAATAGTTTTAAATATTGCTATTAATAGGTTGCTTTCATGTTTATTTTATTTATTTATTTACAATTTAAGACCTTTATTTATTTATTTATTCCAGGCTATCAAATTTACAAGCAGTAGTACTAGCATATACAGGTCCCTTAATAATTAAACTGAAATTACAGACTAGATGCAGTATTCAATACCAGTGCTTATCACAAAATCCTACACTATGACCAGAATGATATTTACATTATAGAATCAATAACACATATCACAATATTATTTATTGTCTATGACCAGATGAATAAGAAGAAGTCACAAAGGTTTTGATGTATTGTAATCCCATACATAATTTGCAGGCATACAGCCGGTCATAGGTAAACATGCAGTACTTGTCCAATGTTTGATTATATCAATGAACTATGTGTACTTTTCTTTTTTTTTTTTTAACTAGGGCTTCAGTGCTGTTCCTAATGTCTTTTCATTCTCAACAGTGTAAAATTCAGAGAATTCCAATTTGCTCAAACTCTGATCTTTGCCACTGAAGAAATAAACAACAGGACAGATATACTCCCTGGTATTTCACTGGGTTATAAGATATATGATGATTGTAGTACCATACCTTTGGCTATAAGGGCAGGGATGGCTTTAATGAATGATCAAGAAGAAAATATGTACTCTAACAAGTCCTGTACCAAACCATCTACTGTCCATGCAATAATAGGACCGTCTAGTTCTTCAGCAACTATAGGAATTGCGACAACAATAAGAGCTTTTCACATACCAGTGGTGAGAAATACTTCATATTTTATAAATCTTTTCTAAATAAGTCTATAGTATCATATTAGAGATTTATTTACAAAAGCTATATAACACATATTTTGTAATGTACCTTTCTTTTCATATGTGTAATCTTATGTCCAGTATGTTACAAAATACGTTGCCTTAGTAGCATAAACCTATTTATTTGATGACATGTGTAGATGCATCTTTGCTGGAGGTGGGTTACCCCATTCAAATCTATCTGAAAACCCCTCCAACCTATCCTAACAGCAAAGTCAACTTGACTCTGTACAGTTTATATTCAGACTCATACAATAGGCATACCCGCTTCAATTATTTATATATATATATATATATATATATATATATATATATATTATATATATATATATATATATATATATATATATATATATATATTATAATCAATTATATATTATTTAATTAAGACTATGTAGTTATTAGGTCTAATAGTTTTGATATGTCACAGTTAAGATTATACTGACTACCTTTTCAACATCCTCATAATACTGCATTGCTTTTTAAATACATAAATCTGTGTTCAATGAAAAGTAAAATATCTGCTGCATAAAATATCTCTTTCATTTTCTATTGTTTGTTTTCTATACAGATTTGTTTTCTTTCATTCTTGAATAATATTTTAAATCTTTTTTTTTTTGTTTGTTTTGTCAATTCCAGATTAGTCACTTTGCAACTTGTGAATGTTTGAGTAACAGGAATAAGTACCCTTCATTTTTCAGAACCATACCAAGTGATTATTATCAAAGCAGAGCCCTGGCACAGCTTGTAAAGCATTTCGGATGGACTTGGGTTGGGACAATTAGAAGTGACAATGACTATGGCAACTCAGGCATGGCTACCTTTGTGAAAGCAGCCAGACAGGAGGGAGTTTGTATTGAATATACAGAGACTATTTACAGAACGTATCCAAGAGAAAAAATAGTTAAAACTGTAGATGTAATAAAAAAGTCATCTTCAAAGGTTATTGTAGGTTTCATTTCTTATACAGATTTTGAATTTCTGGTTAAAGAAATGTTGCTTCAGAATGTTACTGGTTTTCAGTGGATAGGAAGTGAATCTTGGATTTCTGACAAAAACCTTGCAGCAGGAGAAAGCTACAGAGTTCTGGGTGGGGCACTGGGTTTCACAGTCACTAATGCAGTAATTACAGGTTTGGAGGAGTTTTTACTGAACGTCCGTCCATCTGACATCCCTGGGAATTCAGGCTTACAAGATTTTTGGGAAACTGTTTTCAGCTGCACCCTGACAACCCAAGAAAAGACCTCACCTGTTAATCCATGTACAGGGTCTGAGAATTTAGCAGAGATAAAGAATGAGTACACTGATATAACTGATCTGGGAAATGCCAATGATGTATATGAAGCTGTGTATGCTGTAGCCCACTCATTACACAATCTGTTTACATGCGAAACTGACCAGGGACCTTTTGCTGGTAAGACATGTGCAAATAAGAAGATTGAACCATGGCAGGTAAGTTACTGTGTTTTATACTATTAGGAATTACATTCCTGTGTGAATCATTGTGCTAACGTCTTGTCTTTTTGTAGGTAGTGCATTATCTGAAAACAGTTAATTTCACTACCAAGAATGGAGTGAATGTTTATTTTGATGAGAATGGGGATCCAACTGCAAAATATGCATTACTTAACTGGCAACTCAATAAGCAGAGCATCATGGAATTTGTTACAGTTGGTCTCTATGATGCATCTTTACCAGAAGGACAACAGTTTATTATGAATAACGTCAAAATTGTTTGGGCAGGTGGTCAGGATAAGGTAATGTCTATCTAATAATATTTGTACTCTATAAATGATGTAATAATGTCCATAGATACATATGTGCAGAAATCTAAGTGTGCAATGCAGACACACAGTAGGACAGGGTGAATGACAGCCTTAGAGATTAAAACACAGTTAATAAGCAATTTGTGCTGGGCCTTCACTACATTCATCACCAGCAGGGAAAGAAAAAGGTTTGGTTAGTTTTGATTGCTTTTACAATCATAAAAAAAAAAATCATATATTATATTCTCGATATCCCCTCCATTTGCTTATAACTTTAGCAATGCTTTTTTTTATAAACATAAAACACATTCCAGTTAATGGGCTATATGTATATTTTTTGTTCATAAATACCTCTTTTTGTGGTACTTATGTGTTTCATTTAGGTTACAGACAAAGTCTACCGGTCTATAGTACATGTATGGCTTATATTACTGTACGTGCAGGCTACTATTCTCTCCTAGCAACTAATAAAAGAAGGAATTGTGGCCAAGATTCTTGACTGAAATTAAATATTTTTTCTCCTTGTTTTATTTTTTTAGATTCTGCAACAAATTGCAGATTCTTTATTGAACTTTCCAGGGATGTAAATAAAGACTCCCACTGCATAGCAATTTGATCCATTCCTGGTTTTACAAAAGCATTTAATAAGACACACCTGAGCTTGTTACCTTTACACTGTGAATTATCAAGTTCCTATTAAAACCTGGAATATGAGTCTTCTTTCCATAATGTAATATATTGTAACTGTTTTCAAGGCGCCTAAATCAGTGTGCAGTGAGAGCTGTCCTCCAGGAACTCGGAAGGCTGTTCAGAAAGGAAAGCCTGTTTGTTGCTTTGACTGCATACCATGTGCTGATGGAGAAATCAGCAATCAGACAGGTAGGTTAAGAAGGAGCACTGGACAAATAAAACACTCACTACACTAACCTGTCATTGCATCAATGGAGATCTGTACTTAAATGTAATAATAATAATAATAATTATAATAATAATATTTATTTTTTTTTCTTGCAGATGCTATTGATTGTATGAAGTGCCCTTTGGAATACAGGTCGAACAACCAAAGAAACCACTGCATCTTAAAAGCCATTGAATTCCTGTCATTTGGAGAAATCATGGGGATGTTGCTGATGATCTTTTCATTGATTGGGGCTTGTTTAACCACTGCTATAGCGATTGTTTTCTTTCGATTCAGAGATACCCCCATTGTTAAAGCTAATAACTCTGAACTCAGTTTCCTCCTCCTGTTTTCATTAGCACTGTGTTTCCTTTGTTCACTTACATTCATTGGCCAGCCCTCTGAGTGGTCCTGTATGTTGCGCCACACTGCCTTTGGGATCACATTTGTCCTGTGCATCTCTTGTGTTCTGGGGAAAACGATAGTCGTGTTAATGGCATTTAGGTCTACACTTCCTGGTAATAATATGATGAAATGGTTTGGGCCAACCCAGCAGCGGCTAACTCTTTTTGCATTCACATTCATTCAGACCTTAATTTGCACTCTTTGGTTAATACTATCCCCTCCTTTTCCAAACACAAACATGAACTCTTTCAAAGACAGAATCATTTTAGAGTGTGACCTGGGATCTGCAGCAGCATTTTATGTTGTGTTAGGGTATATTGGGTTTCTTGCTGCCATGTGCTTTGTGCTTGCTTTTCTGGCTCGTAAGCTTCCAGATAACTTTAATGAAGCTAAATACATTACATTTAGCATGCTCATATTCTGTGCTGTCTGGATCACTTTCATCCCAGCTTACATCAGTTCACCTGGGAAGTACACAGTTGCTGTAGAAATATTTGCAATTTTAGCTTCCAGCTTTGGTTTGCTCTTCTGTATTTTTGCTCCTAAATGTTATATTATATTACTTAAGCCTGAGAAAAATACAAAAAAACATTTGATGGGAAAAGGACCGTAAAATCACTTTGAAAGAAATTAATGAAAATGTTCTAAAATATGAAAACTACACATTCACTTAATTTGAGTTGTTGTTGTTTTACATTTACAATATTCCATGCGTTGTATTCAAGCATTGTAGCCCCCGCATTAGGAAACGCAGATCCTTTTTTTAAAGATAGCTTCAAAGTTGCACTTATACAGCATGTTTGAAGATTCACTTTTAAAAAACAATAACATAATATATAAGTGAAATAGAAAATGGGAATTATATCATATCAAGTTAGTCATGTACATTTTTTCTAGGTACAGTATTACATTTTAGAATAGCTACGTTTGTAAGCCAGCACACTGTATTATCCAGCAGAATTTTCTGTTCCCAGGTTAGACAGGTTTTACTGTACACTATTGCATGCTAGAAATTCTGTAATACATTTTATAAATGCTCTCTTGTTAAGTGAATGGTTTGTAGGCTTCATATTTAGCTGACATATTCATTGTTAGTGTTTAGAAATATATTTAATTGTTTATTTCAGTATTAGGATGTTTCAGGTCACTGAATGGAGTGCAAACAAAAAAGAGCATTGGAAAATAAACATTCAATTTTTCTGTTGACCCTAAATGTATTTAATATCTGGGTTAGGATCACAAACATGAAATAAATAAACATACATATACCGTTTAAGGTAATTTCCTTTTATGGAGACATATGTTCAGAAGTCAATCCCATATAAAATAAAATGATATATGAATGTTTACTTATTTAGCTAATGCCAGGGAATCAACCATTTTCTCCAAATCAGAACATGTCTTAAACACTCTACCTGATGCCACTTTTACAAAGGTTAAGCTTTCTCTTTAAAATCATTCTATTTATTATTATTAAAAAACTCCTTTTTTCAAACGATCAATATAGTTTCCAGGTTTGTTGCAACATAAAATAACTTTCGTTTCGGAGGCATAGCTACATATACATTTTTATTAAGACAAATGAGTGGACTTCACTGCGAGGTGGCATCCAGTGCGTACAGACTGAGATGTTAACAGTGCGTGTATATTGTAACACAAACCTTTAACGCTGTAAGAATGAGTCCACGCAATTCAGGGCTAAACTCGATATTTATTACACTAATAAAAGATCAAAGATAATCTGCCAATTGATATCTAATAATTAAGACGTCGCTGTGGGCCATGACCTACGCCGCAAAAAAGTAATTGATTTTTAAAAGGAATCTCAGGGTGGAACTATTCTGTCTCTGTTTTAATCACTTCGCTCATGGAGTTTCCACGTGAAATGGCGATGCGCGGAAACGTTTGGGAGAATTACTCCGTTAAATCAGGTTTGTGGCCGAAAAAAAACAGCCAAAGAGAGGGATAGGGTAAATCTCATTTACTTGTGTAAATGACGAAACACACGGGAAAATCCATTACTGTGTTTTGCTGTATCTGGTCTGTCATGTTGTATATCTCTTGTGGGTTTACAGTTCTGTATAAAACCACTTACCATGAACTGCGTTATGCCTGTGTTATAGTATTAATGCAGCTGTTTGAGAATACCCTTGCCGCTTAAATGTCGACCTGAATTAATTCACGTCCTTTTTTTGATACCAGCCATGTCCAAAGACACCGGGTGTCTGCCCTCCATGTTAGTAATTATAGTTGATGAACTGGATGTCATGAGCTAGCTCGATCCCCAAAACACAGTGCAACAATATCCCACAATTTGTTGATGCTCAAATAAATCAACTGACCAAATAAAATTGCAAATGGACGTATTGACTGTGTTTTATTTGCGTGCATCATTATTATTATCTGACACAACAGTAAATCCAACACAGCGTAAAAGAAAGGAGAGAATCTGACAGCACGAGACTCCTCAAATCGCTCATGTCCACTGGCGGCTGAGTTAGTTGCCAAGTCCGCTTATAATTAGCAGAACTGGGCTTGTTTTTCAGAGTCGCTGGTTGGAACTTGCATAAACACCTATACTCTAACATGGGTTCGCTTGTTTAGGGCTTGTTTTGAAAGGCAGTGTTTTTTTTCATTCTCGTGAGACTTGGCAACACTGGTAACGTTTCCCGTGTGTCTCACAGCAGGCAGTGCCAATTCTGTGAACAAACTAATGCTGCACTTTGGACCATTTCATCAGTATACACCCTCTCCCTTTCAAGTGCCCACTACCTGTATTTGCCGAAGCATTGTGTTGAATGCTTCCTCAGCAGTGGTCAGTCATCTGGACAGTAGAGTTTCTAAATCAAAGCCAGGGTAGTACACGCAGCATCACCTGATCCCCTGCTGTATTGCCTGAATGAAAGGTATATATATATATATATATATATATATATATATATATATATATATATATATACAGTGCCGTAAAAAAGTTTGTGAACCCCAATGATAATTATGGAAATTCCATAGTTTTACGATGATAGCCTTCTTGAATCAAAACCAGTCTTTTCTTAAATATCCAACAGGGCTTATATTAACCAATTCCATGTATGAATTATTTATTAATTACACAAACAATGAGTATTTAAGATTCTGGGTATGTGAAAAAGGAAGTGAACCCCTGGTTTTATCAGCTCAATTAAGGGGATAATTAGAATCAGGTGTTTAAATAATTAGATAGACCTTCAGGGGTGATTTTGGGAGGCCCCACCCTATATAAAGATCAGAAACTTTGTGAGTTTGGTCTTCACCATACAGGTGTGTGGAAACATGATATGCCATGATCAAAAAAAATCTCTGAGGGCCTCAGAAAAACAGTTATTGATGTTCATCAGTCTAGAAAGGGTTAGAAATCCATTTCTAAGGATTTGGGGCTCCACCAATCCATTGTAAGACAGATAGTCTACAAAAGGAGAAAGTTCATGACCACAGTCATGCTACCCAGGAGTCATCATCCTATCAAAATCTCTCCAAGAACAAACCAGAAAATCATCAAGGAAGTCACAAAGAACCCCAGAGTAACATCCAAGGATCTGCAGGCTACTCTCGCCTTGGCTAATGTGAGTGTTCATAACTAAACTATCAGAAAAAAACAAGAATGGTGTTTATGGAAGGGTAGCCAGGAGGAAACCACTGCTCTCTAAAAAGAACATTGCTGCCTGTCTGAAGTTCGCCTAAGAGCACTTAGATGATCCACAAGACTTCTGGAACAATGTTCTCTGGACAGATGAGTCAAAGGTAGAACTTTTTGGCCTCAATGAGAAACGTTATGTTTGGCGAAAATCAAACACTGCATTCAAACAGAAGAACCTCATTCCAACCGTCAAGCATGGTGGTGGGTGTGTGATGGTTTGGGGCTGCTGGGACCTGGACGGCTTGCCCTCATTGGCACAACCATGAATTTTGCATTGTATCAGAAGATTCTAGAGGAGAATGTCAGGCCATCCTTCTGTGAGCTGAAGCTGAACCAAAAGTGGGTCATGCAGAAAGACAACGATCCTAAACATTCAAGCAGATCTACAAAAGAATGGCTGCCGAAGAAGAAATTACACGTTTTAGAATGGCCAAACCCCATTGTAATTTTGTGGCAGGACCTAAAGAGAGCTGTCCATGCAAGGAAGCCCTCAAATGTCACTGAGTTGAAGCAGTTCTATAAGGAGGAATGGGCCAAAATTCCTCAAAACCAATGTGAGAGACTGACCAACAGTTACAGGAAACGTTTAGTTGAAGTCAGTGCTGCTCAAGGGGGTGCCACCAGTTACTTAATCTAAAGGATCACTTACGTTTTCACATATGGATATTCAATGTTGAATCATTTGAAAAAGTATCATGTTTTTGTGTCATTTGTTTAATCAGGTTATCTTTATCAATTATTATGACTTAGACTAAGATCTAAAAACATTTTATATGAAATATGTGAAAATCATAAGGGGTTCACAAACCTTTTCTCGGCACTGTATATATATATATATATATATATATATATATATATATATATATATATATATATATATATATATATATATATTACATCTCCGCCAGTTTTCAGCCATGGTGATCTGCAATACCTGTTGGTCAGTTTCATTTTATACCTGTGAGTTTATTTTTAATTAATCAGTCGTAAGATAAATGAGTTGAAACAGTATTCACAACGAACAACATGACACCCAACTAATGACATTTGAACGGAAACCCCAAAAAACATTTTACACATGACATTTTTCTTGTGTAAATGTCTCGAGTTAAAAAAAAAATAAAAAACTTGCATGGAAACCCCATGATAGTATGTGTTACAATATTATCTTTTTTTAAAATTTTTATTTGGGGTCCAGGTTCATTATAGTCAAAGGTTCGTTTTAAAGAAGTTATAGCGAGGGCGTACAGTATTTCAAAATATTCAACAACTGACAGCTAGCTATAACACCATCATGCTAAATTGGTTAAAACTTAAATGGGCTTGTTTTTAACACTGCTGTTTATTTGATTTTCCTTTCTGTTTGTTGATGTGCTTCAATTTTGACTTGGTTGTTATTTTATTTTATTTTTTTAGGAACCGCGGGAGGCGGATCAGGGCACATGCTTTTGACTTTGCTTATGTTTTTTTGTGGACTGGCGGTGGGTATAACGAGGGTGGGTATAACGAGGGTGGATATAATTAGAAGGCCAGAATTTATTAAAGATGCCGGTAATTGCGGGCCTCGTATTTGCTTGATTATTTTAAGAACTCTGAAAAGCAGGCATTAATTTGCTGCAGTCAGACAGTAGGCTATATAAAAGGCAAGGTGATGTGGGAGACTTGTCTGCAGCAAGGAGACATTGTTTTCAAGGACAAATAAACATTTAATAACATTTTGCAAAGAGATAATTTTTTAATCATTCTGATCAAGTATGTGAATTACTGTTTATAATACCGGTACCATATTGTTTTGCAAACTTCAATTTTCAATACATGTTTCATAGATTACATGACAAAATAGAAAGTCCTCAAATAGAGAATATAGAATCCATGTAAACAAGGTGCTTAGAAGCACCTAAAAAGGTCTTCCCACAGTGGCAAAGCAAGGTTCTAACAAGAGCCTTTACTTCTTAGAGTGTAGGCATTATTAAAAGAACAGTGGAGGAGATTAAGAAAAGATGGAACAACTTTCCGAGGCGCACAAAAGAAAAAGTCTCATTTGCAATGAGGTTTGGTTATTTTCCCCTTTATTAAAATGGGCCTCAGGGCTGGCACTAGGATTTACTGGGCCCTGGTGCAAGACATTTAATTACCCCTGCCCCACCACCACCACCACCACCAAAAAACGAAAAAAGAAAAAACACGGAGTGTAGCGGCGGAGCTTAACCTAAACAAAACCTTTTAAAAATAAATACATCAGCATCAAAATCTGTCAAAAAAAAAAAAACAATGTTTTAAATAGAACTCATAAGTGAAAACGATAGGTTGCGGATGCAACCCCGGTTCCCTGAAAGAGAAAATAACCATCAACGTATGGGACATTGCCGTCAGGCAGTAGGGATTGGCTGAGCTTTATAGCAAAGCTGCCGATAGGCCTCTGTGCGAGCTGCCGTGTAAGCCTGCCCCACTGGGAGCTTACTATATGCAGCGCGCAGAGACTCTGTTCCTCTTTTGCTCTTCCCACCGAAAAGGCTTCCGGAGCGACCTTGCGGGTTGACGGTTATTTTCTCTTTCGGGGAACCGGGGTTGCATCTGCAACCTATCGTTCCCTTTCAATTCGAAAATAACCATCAACGTATGGGAACAGTGTACCCAAGCCATCACGAGGGAGGATTCTTGGCCGTAGGACAGACTTACGTCATAACGCAATTGCGTAGGCAATACATCTAGGCATATGCAGAGCTGCGCCTCAGCATCTATGCTCGCAATGACACCTGTCCTAAAGTGGGGTATTAGACACTACATCAGCATCCTGAGGTGCCATACAGTGTAGTACAGATGCTCCAAATAATGGAGCAGTGGAATCCAGCACGTTTAACCTGTAAAACCTCATAAAGGTATGCGATGTAGCCCAACTGGCTGCCGCGCAAATATCAGACACTGGTACCCCTCTGAAGAGGGCCCAGGACATTTCCATACCCCTGGTGGAATGCGCCTTCAACTGCCCTGGCGGTGGAAGGCCTGCAGACTCATAGGCTAATTTAATAGCATCCACTACCCAGTGGGAAAGGCGTTGTTTTGACAATGGCTGACCCAAAGTCTTAGAACCATGGCATATGAACAGTTGTTCTGTTTGCCTCACGGTCTTAGTAAAATGGCAACCTGGTGATAATCCGTCAATACATACATAGCAGGCTGATATGGCAGCTAAATACACTTTAAGTGTAGAGGGAGATTTCCCTTCATCTAACAGTTTCTGCAGAAACTGTAATATTACTGCCATAGGGCAAGATATTGGGTCATGGCCCCCTGCCAGACACCAATCTTGGAACAACTGCCATTTGTACGTGTACTGCAACCTGGTAGAGGGCGCTCTAGCGCTCTGAATGGTCGAGATCACCGCTGTCGAATGCCCTAAGGCTGACAGGCGCTCCCGTTCAGGGCCCAAGCCCATAGCTGCATGAGCTTGGGGTTCGGGTGCCAAAGCCGTCCTTCGGCCTAGGACAATAGGTCTGCTCGCAGGGGAAGCTCCTGCGGTTGACCATGTAGTAACTGCACCACGCTCGGGAACCATACTCTCCGAGGCCACTGAGGAGCGATCAGAATCAGAGTCGCTTGCTCTACCCTGACCTTCTCTAAGAGGGCTGGGAGCATCGGAATCGGTGGAAATGCATATAGGAGGACTGGCGGCCAATCGTGAGCCAGTGCGTCGACTCCTAGGGGGCTGTCGGGATCCCTCACTGAGAACCATAGGGGGCAGTGCATGGTCTCTCGCGAAGCAAAGAGATCTACCTGCGCTCTGCCGAACCATTCCCAGATGTGCTCTAACACCTGAGGGTGGAGATGCCATTCTCCTGCAAGAGGGTCTCCTCTGGATAGGAGGTCCGCTGCGTAATTGACTCTGCCCGGTAGGTGAACCGCGCGCAGAGAGGTCAAACGCGGCTGTGCCCATAGCAACAGCCATGCTACCATTCGGTGAAGGCAGGGGGACCGTAGGCCGCCCTGGCGGTTGATATACGCCACAACCGTGGTGTTGTCCGACCGCACCAACACGTGCTTTTCTAGAAGCACTGGCAAGAAGTGCCGGAGGGCGAGGTCCACTGCTCTGAGTTCCAGAGCGTTGATGTGGGCTGACCTCCAGCCACCGAGAGCCAGAGCTGTCTTCTGGCCACCACCATTGAAGCAATGCTCCTGCCCTGAGCCCGCGCGTTGAGCTGGGCTAACCTTACCAGCAGCTGGCTGACCGTGCCTAGCTCGCTTCTGAGGGCCGCAGAAGGGCACTCTGGAAGGTCTCTAATTAGGGCCGCCTGGTAGACTGTCAGTAGACTGGCTACGTTAGACAGTCTGACTGCCTCCGTGGCTGCAGAATACCCTTTCTTTAGGTGTATCTCTGTGGTTCTGCACTGTTTATTAGGACACGCTGGGTACTTAGTAAGCCCAGACAGTGTCGGCGTTTTCACCAACGTGGCGAATGCAGCATCCACCGGTGGAAAGGACGCTAGGCCAGCCTCGCTGGCCCCCTGCATAGTAAAGGCCGAAGCCTTGCGAGACGTCGCAGGAGCAGAGGCCGGAGCCTCCCAAGTAGACTGCACCTCTTTAACAAAGTCCGGGAATGCTGGGAGCATCCTGAACTGACGGGACTGGGCCGAAGGCGACTCAAACAGAGATCGCCGTGGAAGCTCTGTCTGGGGCCAATCAATACCCAAGTGGCTGGTTGCTCTGTCAACCACAGACCACATAGGGTCGTCAGTGTCCATCGGTTCGGATCAGCGTCCTGGTCCGAGTGGTGGGAGGCTACCTCAGCCTCTACACTGTTCATCTTGGAGGTTAATTCCGCCACCTCAGACTTGTCCGAGCACCGCCTGTCTCGACGAGGGGAACGAGAGCGTCCCCTACGACGAGGCGACCTGGAGCGCGACCTAGACTCCAGACGAGGGCGTGTCCTAGAAGGGGAGGGGCTGCTAGCCCGAGCGTGTCTGGTGGGGGACCTCTGACCAGCTGTGATCTGGGAGGCCGGGCTTGTGGAGAGCTGCAGTCTCCCTGGCAGTGTCGCAGTGGACGACGGCGGGGCTGAGACAGTGTGGGAAGATCCCGGTGAAGTGGAGTGCCCACCCACTGACTTCTTGGCCCTTTGTCGAATGGTGCATGTCTGAAAGACAGCACAGAGACTGTAAAAAGCCCTATCCGCCAGCGCGGATGCGGCATGCTCTGCCAAGAGACATGCCATGCACACCTCGTGAGGGTCACTGGCAGGCAGCTTAGCCTGGCAGGACGTGCACCGGTAAAAGCCCGATATCTTGTGTGAGCACGGCACCGTAAACACTGACCGAACGCCAAGCGTCAAGTCGAGAACATCGAACAGCAAGCGGCAGAGCGCCGATGCATCGAGCGTATAGCGTCAAGGCGTCGCACGTGTGGCGTCGAAGCGGCGAGCACGTAGCGTCGAAGCGCCATGCGTCGACGTCGAGCACCGAGTCCCAAGCGCGGTAGCGCTGCACCAAGCGCCGAAGCGCTACACTGAGCGCCGAAGCGCTGACACCTCGCAGAGCGAGTACAGAGCGTCAAGACGCTAGCACAAGACGTCTAAGCATCAGCTGACCCGCAGAGCGGAGATGCTGTTGCTGGTACAGTGTCTTATTTGGTGTTAATACCTACCTAGGTTCTAATGGGAGTATGTGCTTGGTGGTCATCGTCTTTTTAGTGAAAAGTTTTTTTTTTTTTATTATTATTCTGGAACGCTGCAGTGAGTGCTTGGTGTACTGTAGAAGGGACTGTAGGGCAAGCCATACAGCTACCACGCGGTGGGGAACACACAGCAGTGGAAGATTCTAGAGGGCTGCAAAGCAGACTACACACACACACACACGGTCTAAAATATATATAAATCTGAAATAGAAATATATACAACCCAAAAACACACAATATAATAATAATATTTATAATAATACTATAAATAATAGGAGAAGACGGAGACCACGAGGTTAAACATAAACACGATGCCGAAGCAAAGCGTGAAGGATATATATATATAAAGTAATATATAAAAAATATATAACACAATTATAAAATCCAATAACCAATAATAAACGTACTGAAATAAACTCAGAGAAGGGGCCAAAACCAGCTTCTCAAGCCTAAGCTTTGTGAGTACAATCAGTACGAGCTCTAGTACCTACCACTACCGATGCTGAAGACAAAAGAGGAAGAGAGTCTCTGCGCGCTGCGTATAGTAAGCTCCCAGGGGGGCGGGCTTACACGTCAGCTCGCGCAGAGGCCTATCGGCAGCTTTGCTATAAAGCTCAGCCAATCCCTACTGCCTGACGGCAATGTCCCATACGGTGATGGTTATTTTCGAATTGAAAGGGAACAGCATGTACTCATCAATGCTGAAATTATTAATGATTAAGTTTATTAAGTCCCCACATAAGATTCAGTTATTCAGCATATCCATATTTAACATTGGTATAGGTACCTAATTAGATTCCATTTTTTATAAAGTGAAATGCATAAAACAATTATTATTATTATTATTATTATTATTATTATTATTATTATTATTATTATTATTATTATTATTATTATTATTAACAATAATACATTTAAATATTTCCTTTTTTTTTTCTTTAATGCCACGGAAACTAAAGAGAAAACATACTGTAATAATATTGTCAACCTGTGATATCAGCTTTACAATACATTTCTATTGACCAGTTATTCTGGAATATAATGAAACCTACTCACATTAAATGAATCTTATCTCATTCCACTTCCTCCTCTACAGTACTGGCCTCTTCTATGAAAATACAAAATGTATGTCCTCTGGATCTAAATTATGTCAATGCTGTAATTAATTTATATAATTAATAAAAGTGAAATAAGTATGCTACAAAAGCACTTTACGTAATTACAGATGTTTTGTACTTCTTCATTACAGGGATGGAAATAAGACTCCCACTGCATAGCAGTCTGAGCCATTTCTGGTTTTACTATGAGTTTAATAAGACACACATGAGCTTGTTACCTATCAATAAGCACATATTGCATTACTCTTAAATTACATTAATTTTTATATAGCATTTCCCTTAAACTGCAATTTTATTTAAATATGGATGTAGGCATATTTTCAAAACAACTGGAAAACCCTAGGAATTTGAAATTGCAATGCATAGTTAAAACATAAACATTTCTGTTCATGTGATACTGTATTTACATGTTTACTTGCTAGTGATAATGTACTTAGTATTAACATACATCATACATAATGTCTTCCAAATGTATTTATATAAAAAATAAATACATATTTCAAATAAATAAATAAATAAATAAATAAATAAATAGCTAAACAAACAGCGCTCTCCAATTGCTAAGTCATGAGATTCACAGTGCTTTAGGCCTAGATGGTTATTGCACAGCTGTTCTCTCTCTTCAGGCAGATTCAGACCTTTGAGAATTACTGCTTTGTTGGGAGTAAGAAACTTACTTCATACTAATTTCATCATATGTGATTAGCACTGCACTACAGTATATATACTCAAGAAAGTGTCCTATTTTTACTTTGGCTAGACAGACAATTTTGAGATGCTACTCATCGCACTACTATTAACAGCCCTTTTAACAAGGGCAGAAGAGCCTGTTTGCAGTTTGCGAGGCAGACCACAATTGCCTCAGTTTTCAAAGGATGGAGACATTACAATTGGAGGAATCTTTCAATTACACCACAACCTTGTTGATGCCAAACTTGACTTCAAAGGAGAGCCTGAACCACTGAAATGCAAAGAGTAAGTGAAAACTAACTTAAAAGGAAATAATTAACTTTAAAATAGTTTTAAATACTGTTATTAATAGGTTGCCTTCATGTTTATGTTTTTTTAAATCACATTTACCAGTGGTACTAGCATATACATGTCCATTAATAATTAAACTGAAATTACAGAGTAGATGCAGTATTCAATACCAGTGCTTATCACAAAATCCTACACTATGACCAGAATGATATTTACATTGTAGAATCAATAACACATATCACAATATTATTTATTGACTATGACCAGATGAATAAGAAGAAGTCACAAAGGTTTTGATGTATTGTAATCCCATACATAATTTGCAGATATACAGCCGGTCATAGGTAAACATGCAGTACTTGTCCAATGTTTGATTATATCAATGAACTATGTGTACTTTTCTTTTTTTTAACTAGAGTTTCAGTGCTGTTCCTAATGTCTTTTCATTCTCAACAGTGTAAAATTCAGAGAATTCCAATTTGCTCAAACTCTGATCTTTGCCACTGAAGAAATAAACAACAGGACAGATATACTCCCTGGTATTTCACTGGGTTATAAGATATATGATGATTGTAGTACCATACCTTTGGCTATAAGGGCAGGGATGGCTTTAATGAGTGAACAGGAAGAAAATATGTACTCTAACAAGTCCTGTACCAAACCATCTACTGTCCATGCAATAATAGGACCCTCTAGTTCTTCAGCAACTATAGGAATTGCAACAACAATAAGAGCTTTTCACATACCAGTGGTGAGAAATACTTGATATTTTATAAACCTTTTTCAAAATAAGTCTATAGTATCATATTAGAAATGTATTTACAAAAGCTATATAACACATATTTTGTAATGTACCTTTCTTTTCATATGTGTAATCTTATGTCCAGTATGTTACAAAATATGTTGCCTTAGTAGCATAAACGTATTAATTTGATGGGATGTGTAGATGCATTGTTGCTGGAGGTGGGTTACCCCATTCAAATCTATCTGAAAACCCCTCCAACCTATCCTAACAGCAAAGTCAACTTGATTCTGTACAGTTTTATGTTCAGACCCATACAATAGGCATGCTCTAGCAGCTAGCATTTAAAAGGGATGCTTTGTGTAACTGAGTACAATGTGATAACCTCTTTGATTTTATATATTACACTATGTAACACAATTTTTATTCCTGGGTAGTAAGTGTTATTTCCTAATTGCTTATGCCTCAAAATTATAGAAAATGGCTATTATTCCCCACAAACTTTGCTTTTGTGACCAGGACAGTGATATTTCGAAATAGCACTATTTCCAATGGCAAAACGGGCAAATGTGTGTCTTTTCGTTCACATAAAGTATTTACAGTATAATCGTAAATCTCGAAAAACTACTCACTTCTAAATCTTTTGTAGTCATTTTTGTATTACTTTAGTATAAATACATGTTAATTTGGATTCATATGTTGTTTTTTTCTGACTTTATGTGAACGAAAAGACACACATTTGCCCGTTTTGCCATTGGAAATAGTGATATTTCGAAATATCACTGTCCTGGTCACAAAAGCAAAGTTTGTGGGGAATAATAGCCATTTTCTATACTTTTGAGGCATAAGCAATTAGGAAATAACACTTACTACCCAGGAACAAAAAAAAAAAAAAAAAAAAAATTTGTTACACAGTGTTATTTAATTAAGACTATATAGTTATTAGGTGTAATAGTTTTGATATGTCACTGTTAAGATTATACTGATTACCTTTTCAACATCCTTATATACTGCATTGCTTTTTAAATGCATAAATCTGTGTTCAATGAAAAGTAAAAAGATCTGGTACATAAAATATCTCTTTCATTTTCTATTTGTTTTCTATACAGATTTGTTTTCTTTTATTCTTGAATAATATTTTAAATCTTTTTTTTTTCTTTTTTTTTCAATTAATTCCAGATTAGTCACTTTGCATCCTGTGAATGTTTGAGTGACAGGAATAAGTACCCTTCATTTTTCAGAACCATACCAAGTGATTATTATCAAAGCAGAGCCCTGGCACAGCTTGTGAAGCATTTCGGATGGACTTGGGTTGGGACAATTAGAAGTGACAATGACTATGGCAACTCAGGAATGGCTACCTTTGTGAAAGCAGCCAGACAGGAGGGAGTTTGCATTGAATATTCAGAGACTATTTACAGAACGTATCCAAGAGAAAAACTAATTAAAACTGTAGATATTATAAAAAAGTCTTCTTCAAAAGTTATTGTAGGTTTCACTTCTTATACAGATTTTGAATTTCTGGTTAAAGAAATGTTGCTTCAGAATGTTACTGGTTTTCAATGGATAGGAAGTGAAGCTTGGATTTCTGACAAAAACCTTGCAGCAGGAGAAAGCTACAGAGTTCTGGGTGGGGCACTGGGTTTCACAGTCACTAATGCAGTAATTACAGGTTTGGAGGAGTTTTTACTGAACGTCCGTCCATCTGACATCCCTGGGAATTCAGGCTTAAAAGATTTCTGGGAAACTGTTTTCAGCTGCACCCTGACAACCCAAGAAAAGACCTCACCTGTTAATCCATGTACAGGGTCTGAGAATTTAGCAGAGATAAAGAATGAGTACACTGATGTAACTGATCTGGGAAATGCCAATGATGTATATGAAGCTGTGTATGCTGTAGCCCACTCATTACACAATCTGTTTACATGCGAAACTGACCAGGGACCTTTTGCTGGTAAGACATGTGCAAATAAGAAGAAGATTGAACCATGGCAGGTAAGTTACTGTGTTTTATACTATTAGGAATTACATTCCTATGTGAATCATTGTGCTAATATCTTGTCTTTTTGTAGGTAGTGCATTATCTGAAAACAGTTAATTTCACTACCAAGAATGGAGATAGTGTTTATTTTGATGAGAATGGGGATCCAACTGCAAAATATGCATTACTTAACTGGCAACTCAATAAGCAGAGCATCATGCAATTTGTTACAGTTGGTCTCTATGATGCATCTTTACCAGAAGGACAACAGTTTATCATGAATAACGTCAATATTGTTTGGGCAGGTGGTCAGGATAAGGTAATGTCTATCTAATTATATTTTTACTCTATAAATGATGTATTAATGTTCATAGATACATATGTGCGGAAATCTAAGTGCGCAATGCAGACACACAGTAGGACAGGGTGAATGACAGCCTTAGAGATTAAAACACAGTTAATAAGCAATTTGTGCTGGGCCTTCACTACATTCATCACCAGCAGGGAAAAAAAAAAAAGGTTTATCTAGTTTTGATTGCTTTTACAATCATAAAAAAAAATTAAAAAATCATGTATTATATTCTTGATATCCCCTGCATTTGCTTACAACTTTAACAATGTTTTTTTTTATAAACTTAAAACACATTCCAGTTAATGGGCTATATGTATATTTTTTGTTCATAAATACCTCTTTTTGTGGTACTTATGTGTTTCATTTAGGTTACAGACAAAGTCTACCGGTCAATAGTACATGTATGGCTTATATTACTGGACGTGCAGGCTACTATTCTCTCCTAGCAACTAATAAATGGAGGAATTGTGGCCAAGATTCTTGACTGAAATTAAATATTTTTTCTCCTTGTTTATTTATTTATTTATTTTTAGATCCTGCAACAAATTGCAGATTCTTTGTTGAACTTTCCAGGGATCTAAATAAAGACTCCCTGCGTAGCAATTTGATCCATTCCTGGTTTTACAAAAGCATTTAATAAGACACACCTGAGCTTGTTACCTTTACACTGTGAATTATCAAGTTCCTATAAAAACCTGGAATATGAGTCTTATTTCCATCCCTGCTTGCATCATGTACACTATGAACTTAGAAGCTAAGTTGTACTTGTTGAATACGAGAAAGATCATGTGTCGATCGTGTACCTTAATTCGACCTTAAGTAACGTATGCAAAAAAGCCATCTTTCTCTACTTGTTATGGTGAAACAAGACAGGTGTATACATTACAGATAACTTACAAATGAAATAACGGCATTATGACTTTGTCCCCAAAACACATGATATGAACATCCTTAATACATACACCTCAATGTCTTGATTATTAAATCTATTCAGTATGTTCACATAATGTAATATATTATAATTGTTTTCAAGGCGCCTAAATCAGTGTGCAGTGAGAGCTGTCCTCCAGGCACTCGGAAGGCTGTTCAGAAAGGAAAGCCTGTTTGTTGCTTTGACTGCATACCATGTGCTGATGGAGAAATCAGCAATCAAACAGGTAGGTTAAGAAGAAACCCTGGACAAATAAAACACTCACTACACTAACCTGTCATTGCATCAATGGGGATCTGTACTTACATATAATAATATTAATAACAATAATAATAATAATAATAATAATAATAATAATAATAATAATAATAATAATAATAATAATAATAATAATTTTTTTTTTTCTTGCAGATGCTATTGATTGTATGAAGTGCCCTTTGGAATACAGGTCGAATAACCAAAGAAACCACTGCATCTTAAAAGCCATTGAATTCCTGTCATTTGGAGAAATCATGGGGATGTTGCTGATGATCCTTTCATTGATTGGGGCTTGTTTAACCACTGCTATAGCGATTGTTTTCTTTCGATTCAGAGATACCCCCATTGTTAAAGCTAATAACTCTGAACTCAGTTTCCTTCTTCTGTTTTCATTAGCACTGTGTTTCCTTTGTTCACTTACTTTCATTGGCCAGCCCTCTGAGTGGTCCTGTATGTTGCGCCACACTGCCTTTGGGATCACATTTGTCCTGTGCATCTCTTGTGTTCTGGGGAAAACAATAGTCGTGTTAATGGCGTTTAGGTCTACCCTTCCTGGTAATAATATGATGAAATGGTTTGGGCCAGCCCAGCAGCGGCTAACTCTTTTTGCATTCACATTCATTCAGGCCTTAATTTGCACTCTTTGGTTAATACTATCCCCTCCTTTTCCAAACAAAAACATGAACTCTTTCAAAGACAGAATCATTTTAGAATGTGACCTGGGATCTGCAGCAGCATTTTATGCTGTGTTAGGGTATATTGGGTTTCTTGCTGCCATGTGCTTTGTGCTCGCTTTTCTGGCTCGTAACCTACCAGATAACTTTAATGAAGGTAAATACATTACGTTTAGCATGCTCATATTCTGTGCTGTCTGGATCACTTTCATTCCAGCTTACATCAGTTCACCTGGAAAGTACACAGTAGCTGTAGAAATATTTGCTATTCTAGCTTCCAGTTTTGGTTTGCTCTTCTGTATTTTTGCTCCTAAATGTTATATTATCTTATTTAAGCCTGAGAAGAATACAAAGAAACATTTGATGGGAAAAGTGCCCTCAAAATCACTTTGAAAAAAAAGTTCTAAAATAAGAAAATCACATCCACTTAATTTGAGATGTTGTATTACATTTATAACCTTGCCATACAGGGGGTGTCATTTTAACATGGTATAAAAACACATTCATTCAAGCGTTGTAGCCCCTACAGTAGGAAACACAGATGTTTTTTAAAGACAGCTTCAAAGTTGCTCTTATACAGCGTGCTTGAAGATTCACTTTTAAAAAACAATAACATAATATATAAATTAAATATAAAATGGGAATTATATCATATCAAGTTAGTCATGTACATTTCTTTTAGGTACAGTATTATATTTTATAATAGCTACGTTTGTAAGCCAGCACACTGTATTATCCAACATAATTACTTTAGCAAACATATGATTTGTTAATGTTTAGAGATATCTTTGTTCGTGTTTAGAGATATAATAATTGTTTATTTCAATGTTAGAATGTTTCAGGTCACTGAATGGAGTGCAGACAATAAAGGGCATTGGAAAATAAACATTCAATTTTTCTGTTGACCCTAAATGTATTTAATATCTGGGTTAGGATCAGAAACAGAAAAATAAATACATTAAAAAATAAAATATTACATGTATTGTATATTATATTATCAGTTTGTATAAAGGTCATTGCCTGTTATGGAGACATATTTTCAGAAGTCAATTCCATATAAAATAAAATTATATATGAATATTTGCTTATTTAGCTAATGCCGGGAACCAAGCTTTTTCTCCAAATCAGAACATGTCTTAGATACTGTACCTGATATAGAGGTTAAGCTTTCTCTTTCAAACCACCAGAGCCTTGACTACAGCAGTGCTGTTGCTATCTAGTACACTGATTTGGAAACCCTTCTTTTGCTAGGAATGTTATATTTAAACAGATGTGATAATATCTTTTATCCTTTAGAGCCATTAGACACTAGAATAGCTGACTGCCCATGGGAATTTATTAGTGTTAAAGTGCTTATCAAAGAGAGAACAGGACTTGGATTATAACATGCTTTAATTGTAGTCTGTGATCATTGTTTTAACTACACGCAATTAAATGGCTTTGCTGTTTTATTTACTGCAACCTTACACCACCTCATAAATAGATCACTGGTGATAGGCTTCAATAGAACTTCTCTATAATATACTGGAGGTCTCAATACTGAATAGTGACACACACTTTAGAATGTATATTTACTCTGCATTTACTTTACACATTTATGGCAGTAGCAGACCAAATAGTACATTTCAAACAAGTCAGGAGTTAGACAACTAAACAGAATAGCGTATTCTAGCTGTGAAATACAGGACTATAACACAAAATAATGTACTATAAAAATAAACATAATAAGGAATGATAGATTCAACTTTTGTTTAAAACTGTATATTGAATGTCCTATAATTATACTCTTTATGCCCACAGCTTTACAATTATAAATAATTATAAATAAAACAAAAACACCTTCCACAAGTGCAGCAATACATCTAATTGCTGTGAAGATACAGTGCTGCCAAATTAGTGAAATTACGCCTTGGTCCGTCCATCAGATAACTGCTTTACACACTTAACCCTTTCATAGCTGTGAAAACACAATTCAAGGAAGGCACAAAGCAGTGGATTGTCAACTGCAGTGAACCCTGAATATTCCAGTCTAGGTCATTATAACAACCACGTCCTAAATTAGTCATTGAAACAGAATTGTCCAGAATCTAAATAGCAACATACATACAGTGCAGACAGACTCAGTGCTGCCCCCTAATGCAAGACAGTTAATTAGCACCCCCCCTCAAAAAAAAAAGAAAGAACACGGAACACAGCGGCAGTGCTTAACCTAAACAAAGGTAAACAACCTTTTGAAAATAAATACATCAGCAGCAAAACTTGACTCAGTCAAAACATTTTTTTTCCAACAAAACATATTCTAATGTTATTTTAAGATGACTGTGATCAAGACATTAATCAATCAAGTTACAGTATATCCAAACTTTTTAATAAATCAATTATGTTAAGATATTAATCAGTGTGGTTAATAACTCGATTTAGTTAATATTGAAAAATATTAATATCTTAAAATTACCCAAAATGAAATATTAACCATTTTAATTAATGTTATCGAGTACAAAAGTCTGTATGAAAACGTTTCTTAAAAAAAAAACAAAAAAAAAAAACACGTATCTGCATCTCAAAACTTGGCTCATAGCACAACTGTAGCAAATAAAACTCATAAGCGAAAACAGCATGTATTCTTGAATGCTGTAACTACTAATGCAAAAAGTCCCCACATAAGTTTGTTTCAGTCATTCAGCATAACCATATTGAACATTGGTATTGGTACCTAATTAGATTTCTTTTTTTTTTTATAAACTGAAATTCATAAAACAAATTATTATTATTATTATTATTATTATATTATTATTATTATTATTATTATTATTATTATTATTATTATAATAATAATAATAATAATAATAATAATAATAATAATAATAATAAATGTATTTTTTCATTGATTAACTTAAAGTCTACACAGTGGATGTTAAATTATGCACATTTTTCGATTACATCAAAAAAGTTTATTTGCCTCTATTTTCAATTGACAGTAGGCCTACAGCCAATGCAGATAATCTCTTCTGTGACATTTCTGACCAAAGGTAAGTTCTAAATTCTTGGATGGGATTTATAAAACACATGCAATGACATAAACACGCAATTAATATAAGATTTGCGGGGCAATGTTGATGTGCGCTTTAGCCCTTGATGCATATGTAATTCTGAACGTTTCTGAACCGCTAAAATTGGGAGGGGATTTTGCAAATGAATTAAATATTCCGTCTAATTTATTAAAGCTGCTGGTAATTGCGGGCCTCGTACTTGCTTGATTATTTTAAGAACTCAGAAAAGAAGGAGTTAATTTGCTGCAGTCAGACAGTAGGCTGTATAAAAGGCAAGGTGATGTGGGAGACTTGTCTGCAGCAAGGAGACATTGTTTTCAAGGACAAATAAACATTTAATAACATTTTGCAAAGAGATAATTTTTTAACCTTTCTGATCAAGTAAGTATGTAAATTACTGTTTATAATACCGGTACCATATTGTTTTGCAAACTCCAATTTTCAATATATGTTTCATAGCTCACATGACAAAATAGAAAGTCTGCAAATAGAGAATACAGAATCCATGTAAAAAACGTTCCCTTTTAAGTCAAAAATAACCATCAAGGTATAGGAAATTGCCGTCAGGCAGAAGGGATTGGCTGAGCTTTATAGCAAAGCTGCCGATAGGCCTCTGTACGAGCTTACTACACGCAGCGCGCAGAGACTCTCTTCCTCTTTTGCCTTCAGTGTTTGTAGGACATTGAGCTGGTAAATTTTCTCTCTGAGAGATTTACATCACTGATTGTACTCGTCAGCCTTGAACTTGAGAAGCTGGCTACCACCCCTTATTTCAGTTTTCGATCTACTGAGCATTATATATATATATATTCTTTTTTCACCTTCACGCTTTGCTTCTGCATTGCATTCTTTCCGCGTTGGCTCTCCGTCTTCCTTCATATTAATATTATTAATATTGATATATATTTTTGTTTTGGGGTTTTTTGTATTGTCTATTCTCCTCCTAGGTATAGAATAGAGTTTAGAGGACACGTTGCGCGCCTGGTAGGCCACGCAAGTTTTTGCAGCCTCGGTTTCGCTTCCGCTAGACCCAGAGTTCAGCCTGCTGCTAGCAGCCACTCCAGTAATACCACTCGCGAATTGTAACATCACACCGCGTGGTTGCTGTATACTGTAGCTACGCTACCAATATCTGCACTTTAGTGCGGCTGCAGTTCCTCTAAAATAAAAATAAATAAATAAATAAAAAATGATTAATTTTTTTCCCATACAACATAGTAGGAAGACTACCGACAACTACACTTTTCAGTTGCCCCTTTTAACAACAGGTAAGTATAGTACACTCTACTAGCACTTAGCATCTCCGCTCTGCGGGTCAGCTGACGTTTCGGCATCTAGTGCATAGCGTCTTCATGCTCAGTACACGGGCCACGGTGCATAGCGGTTTAGTTTTTTCCATCTCAGCGCTTTGGCGCCTTGTGTTTAGTGTCTTGGCACTTGGGGCTTGGTGCATGCACCTCGACGCTCGGTGCTTTGGTGCTCGATGCTCGGTGCACGCACCTCCACGCGTCAGTGCTCGACGCTCGGCGCTTCGACGCCTCGACGCCTCGACGCTCAGCGCACGCAACCTTATCGCTCGGCGCTTCCGCGCTTGACACTTGGTGCATCGATGCTTCGACGCTTGACGCTTCAACGCTCAACGCTTAGGCGCACGAGGCTCAGCGCTTTGATGTCTCGACGCTCGCCGCACGCACCTCGATGCTTCTGAGCTCGACGCTCGATGCATTGACGTCTCGGCGCACGACGCTCGCCGCTTTGACGCCTTGACGCCCAGAGCATGCACCTCGACGCTCGACGCTTCGGCATTTGACCTTCAGTGCATCGACGCCTCGACGCTCGGTACATGCACCTCAACGCTCGCCGCATCGATCAGTGCACGCACCTTGACGCTCATTGACATGCGCAGCTTTAACGATTCGGCGCTCGATGCAACCCATCGACACGTGATGCCTCGGCGATCAGGGTGTCTAAAAATGTCTGGGTTCCACCGTTGTGTCACCTGCCAGGCAAAATTGCTGGGAAGCAACCCGCACGAGGACTGTGTGGCGTGCCTGGGACCAGAGCACGCCGCGTCTGCCTTATTTTCAGCTGCGCACATTTCGCCAGAGGGCTAGAAATCACTCAATCAACCAGCTCTGCCCGCCCCGCTCGTCCAACAATCCCAAGGGGTCTGGGACGTAGATGCCATCTAAAGGGATGCTTCAGAAGGGGAGCCTCTCCTTGAGGAGGACAGTGTGGAAGCTGAACTAACCTCCCAGCACTCACAGCAAGACACTGAGTTGGAGGTGCTGGACACCAATGATCCCTTGTGGTCACTGGAGGAGCAAACAACTCGCCACCTGGAATCGAGTGGCCAGCCGTAGAATTACCTTGGCAGTCATTGTTTGCTGTTTGTACGGTCTCCACAGCCCAGGACGCTCCCAGCCTTCCCTGATTTTATTAAGGAGGTACAGTCCACCCGGGGGGCCCCAGCTTCTTCACAGGCAACTTTGCGGAAGGCTTCCGCGTTTGCCATGCAAGGAGCGAGTGAGGCTGGACTGGCATCCTTCCCACCAGTTGATGCCGCCTTTGCAGCCTTGGTTAGAATGCCGACGCTCTCGGGCCTAACTAAAGACTCTGCATGTCCTAACAGACAGTGCAGGACCACTGAGGTTCATTTAAAGAAGGGCTATTCAGCAGCTACAGAGGCAGTTAGGTTGTCCAATGTGGCCAGCCTTCTTTCAGTTTACCAGGCATCGCTGGTGAAAGATCTCCTGGAGCACCTTTAGGTGCCTCTGAGGGCAGAATTGGCATTGGTCACTCAGTTCCTAGTCAAGATAGGAACCTGCGACACCGCCCGTCAAGCTGCTGCGGCCACGGGATGCTAAGACACCTCCTTCAGCTAAAGCAGCGTGTGGTCAGCCTCCATTTGCAGGACCGCAGAGCGGTTGGTGGCGCCCTAAAGGAGGTGGCAGGCCATGCCCTCGTGGTTCTGGCCAGTCCCCTCGCGAACGAGCGCAGCCGAAACAGCCCTGAAACATCCAGGCAGCTGTTAACCCATCCCTACACTGTCCCACAGCTCCAGTTCTGGCAACAATGCACCGACGACATCTGGGTGCGCAACACTATATCCACCAGGTACACCCTTCAGTTATGGTTAAAGCCTCCCCCCTTCCGGGGGGTGGTTGTAACTGCAGTGAAGGACTTGGTTCAGGACTTGGTTCAGCCCTGAATGTGGAAATACAGGCATTGCTCAGAAAGCGTGCCATTCAACAAGTTGACCCTGCTCTGTTCAACCAGGGGTTCTATTCCAAATACTTCCTGGTGCCCAAAAAGGACGGCAGGCTCCGCCCTATTTTAGATCTGCGAGTACTGAACAGATACATGCGGGTGTTATCGTTCAGGATGCTTACACACAGGCACGTCATCCAGTCTGTCCGACACGGCGACCACCGTGGACCTGACAGATGCATACTTTCACGTTCCCATCTACCTGGGTCACAGGAAGTATCTGCGTTTCGCATTTCAGAGCAGGGTGTACGAGTTTTGTGTCCTCCCATTCGGCCTGTAATGGATGCTATTCTAGTTCCCCTGCGGGCTTAAGGTGTCCGACTGCTGAACTATCTGGACGACTGGCTCGTCTGCACGCAGTCGAAGGAGCAGTTGGCACAGCACACAGTGATGGTTACAGACCATCTTCAGCAGCTAGGTCTGAAGATCAATTCAGAAAAGAACCGCCTCATGCCAAACCAACAGACCGAATTCTTGGGTCTGCATCTGGACTGTCCATGTAAGCGACCCTGTCGACACAAAGAGTTGCCTCGCTGGAGTGGTGTCTCTCCCTATTCCGGTTGAGAGAAACAGTCAGCATGGAGCTGTGTCAGCGCATGCTGGGGTTGATGGCTGCCGCCTCGCAAGCCCTTCCCTTGGGCTTATTACACCAGAGACCTCTGCAGGCCTGGTTCAATGCCTTCGCGTTGCATCCGCAGAGAGACAAACACCACAGGCTGACGGTATCCTGAACCTGATGGAAAGCAATGCGCTGGTGGAAAGTTCCGTTGAACATCCGCCAGGGCATGCGCTTGGGTCCCATTTTCTGAAGGGAGGTTGTCACAACCGACGCTTCCAACCAAGGTTGGGGAGCAGTCTGGAATGGCTCAGGGACCTGCGGAGTGTGGTCAGAACCCTGGAGGTCAGCCCACATCAATGCTCTGGAACTCAGAGCAGTGGACCTCGCCCTTCGGCACTTCTTGCCAGTGCTTCTAGGCAAGCATGTGTTGATGCGGTCAGACAACACCACAGTTGTGGTGTATATCATCCGCCAGGGAGGCCTACAGTCCCCTCGCCTTCACCGGATGATAACATGGACGTTGCTATGGGCACAGCCGCAATTGACCTCTCTGCACGTGTGTGGTTCACTTACCGGGCAGAGTCAATTCTACAGCGGATCTCCTATCCAGAGAAGGCCCTCTTGCAGAGGAATGGCGTCTCCACCCTCAGATGGTAGGGCGCGTTTGGGAACGGTTTGGCATAGCGCAAGTAGATCTCTTTGCTTAGCGAGAGACCACGCACTGCCCCCCATTGTTCTCAGTGAGGGACCTCGACAGCCCCCTAGGAGCTGATGCACTGGCTCACGAATAGCCGCCTGGGCTCCTATATGCGTCTCCACCGATTCCGATGCTCCCCGCCTTCTTAGAGAAGGTCAGGGTAGAGCAAGCGATAGTGATCCTGGTCGCTCCTCGGTGGCCTCGGAGGATATGGTTTCCGAGCCTGGTGCAGTTGCTGCATGGTCAACCGGGGGAGCTTTCCTTGTGAGTGGACCTATTGTCCCAGGCCCAAGGACAGCTTTGGCACCCGAACCCCAAGCTCATGCTTCTCTGGGCCTGGTCTGTGAACGGGAGCGCCTGTCAGCCTTAGGGCTCTCGACGGCGGTGATTTAGACCATTTAGTGCTATAGTTCCTTCTACTAGGTCACAGTACACATACAAGTGGCAGTTGTTCCAAGATTGGTGTCTGGTGGGGGGCCATGACCCAATATCTTGACCTATGGCAGTGGTATTACAGTTTCTACAGAAACTGTTAGTTGAAGGGAAATCTCCATCTACACTGAAAGTGTATTAGCCGACATATCGGCTTGCCATGTACGCATTGACGGTTTATGAAGGGCGCAAGACGTTTGCCGTCTCCAAGAACGACCAGTTTACCGTCATGGAGCCTTGATGTGGTGCTAGAAGCCCTTACCAAGGCACCATTCGAGCCTCTCCACACCGTGGATATGAAGCTCATGTCTATAAAAACTGCATTTTTGCTGTCAGCGGTATCAGCCAAACGCGTCATCAAGTTACATGCACTGCCAGTGCAATCATCATGTACTCATTTTGCAGGAGACGATTCTAAGGTCTCCATTCGCCCAAATCCAGCCTTTTTACTCATGGTCATATCCTTGTTTCATATGAACCAACCAGTCGAGTTGATGGCGTTCCATCCTCCTTCTTTTTCTTCCCCAGAGGAAGAACGGTTACACATGCTCCGCCCCATGTGGGCATTGAGGTGTTATATTGTCCGTACAATGACTGTGAGGCAAACAGAACAACTGTTCATATGCCATGGTTCTAAGACTTTGGGTCAGCGTTGTGTAAACAACGCCTTTCCCATTGGATAGTGGATGCTATTAAATTAGCTTATGAATCTGCAGGCCGAAACACACGTGAAACACAGACCCGTTTATATCCCGTGTACCAATGACTATACACCAACATTTAACACATCACACGCAACATATAACAGATAATATACACAGGGGCAGGCACTTTGCCACATGCCTATACATTTTTTACGTTTAGTCATTAAAGTGGGCTCAGAAAAAAAGAACTTGACTCAGGGCTGGGGGGTCCCCTCAAAGGGGTGCAGTTACATCCCTTGCACTGCACCCCTGACACTGGCCCTGGACAGACTAACAGACAGGTGATCACCTCCACTATATTCTAATGCCAGGGAAAGTAAAGATAAAACATACTGTAATAGTATTGTCAACCTGTCATATCAGCCTTTACAATACATTTGTATTGACCAGTTATTTTGGAATATAATGAAACCTATTCAAATTAAATGAATTACAGATCTTGTAAAGTATACTTCTCTCTGGAAGCTGTTCTTATCTCATTCCACTTCCTCCTCTACAGTACTGACCCCTTCTACGAAAATACAAAATGTATGTCCTCTGGATCTAAATTATGTCAATGTTGAAATGAATTCATACTCATCAAAGTGCAATAAGTATGCAACAATAGCACATTACGTAATTACAGCTGTTTCATATTTCTTCATTACAGGGATGGAAATAAGACTCCCACTGCATAGCAGTTTGAGCCATTCCTGTTTTTATTATGTTTAATAAGACACACCTGAGCTTGTTACTTATACACTGGGGTAATCACATATTAAAACCTGGAATGGGTAAAACTGCTATGCTACAGGAATCTTGATCCCATCACTGCATTTCTCTTAAATGAAATTTATTTCCATATTGCATGTTCCTTAAACCTTTGATATTACATTTAAATATACAGGTCAGCACATTTTCAACACAACTGGAAAATCCTAGGCCTGTGTAATTACAATGCATAGTTAAAACATACACATTTATGTGATAGTATATTAAAAAGTTTACTTGCCAATGATACTGTATTTAGAATGAACATATATCATACATAATGTTTGCCACATGTATTCAAATAAATAAATAAATAAACAAACAAACAAACAAACAAACAAACAGCACTCTGTAATTGCTAAGTCATGAGATTCACAGTGGCTTAGGACTAGATGATTGTTGCATAGCTGTTCTCTTTCCCCAGGTAGAGTCATACCTTTGAGAATTGTTGCTTTGGTGGGAGTAAGAAACTTACTTCATATTAATTTCATCACATGTGTTTAGCATCGCACTACAGTATATATACTCAAGAAATCATCCTATTTTTACTTTGACCAGAAAGTCAACTTGAAATGCTACTCATGGCAGTAATATTAACTGCTCTTTTAACAAGGGCAGATGAACCTGTTTGCAGTTTGCGAGGCAGACCAGAATTGCCTCAGTTTTCAAAGGATGGAGACATTACAATTGGAGGAATCTTTCAATTACACCACAACCTTGTTGATGCCAAACCTGCCTTTAAAGGAGAGCCTGAACCACTGAAATGCAAAGAGTAAGTGAAAACATTAAAGGAAAAAAAAAATGTTATTTATAGGTTACTGGCTTCTTAGTTTTCTATGCTAACATACTTTTGTAAATGTGTGGGGTTTTTTTTGTTTGTTTTGTTTTGTGTTAACCAAATTTACTACTGGTAGATAATTAAACTGAAATTACACTGTAGTTGCAGTATTCAATACCACTGCTTATCACAAAATCCTACAGTCTATGACCAGATGGATAAGTAGAAGTCACAATAGTTTTGATGTATTGTAATCACATATATAATTTGCAGGTATACATCCGGTCATAGGTAAACATACAGAACTTGTCCAGTGTTTGATTATATCAATGAACTCTGTGTACTTTTCATTTTTTATTTATTTTTTTAAACTAGATTTTCAGTGCTGTTCTTAACAGTCTTTTCTCAACAGTGTAAAATTCAGAGAATTCCAATTTGCTCAAACCATGATATTTGCCACTGAAGAAATAAACAACAGCTCAGATATACTCCCTGGTATTTCACTGGGTTATAAGATATATGATGACTGTAGCGCTATACCTTTGGCTATAAGAGCAGGGATGGCTTTAGTGAATGAACAGGAAGAAAATATGTACTCTAACAAGTCCTGTACCAAACCATCTACTGTCCATGCCATAATAGGACCCTCTAGTTCTTCACCAGCTATAGGAATTGCAACAACGATAAGAGCTTTTCACATACCATTGGTGAGAAATACTTCTTATTTTATAAACATTTTTCAAAATAAATTGTATTATATTTATAACAGTTACACAAACTTATTTATTTTATTCTTCAATAACATTCACAATCCTTTTTTGTTTTGTTTTTATTAATTCCAGATTAGTCACTTTGCAACCTGTGAATGTTTGAGTAACAGGAATAAGTACCCTTCATTTTTCAGAACCATACCAAGTGATTATTATCAAAGCAGAGCCCTGGCACAGCTTGTGAAGCATTTCGGATGGACTTGGGTTGGGACAATTAGAAGTGACAATGATTATGGCAACTCAGGAATGGCTACCTTTGTGAAAGCAGCCAGACAGGAGGGTGTTTGTATTGAATATACAGAGACTATTTACAGAACGTATCCAAGAGAAAAAATAATTAAAACTATAGATGTTATAAAAAAGTCATCTTCAAAGGTTATTGTAGTTTTCACTTCTTATACAGATTTTAATTTTTTGCTTAAAGAACTGTTGTTTCAGAATGCTACTGGTTTTCAGTGGCTAGGTACTGAATCTTGGATTTCTGACAATAACCTTGCAGCAGGAGAAAGCTACAGAGTTCTGGGTGGGGCACTGGGTTTTGCAGTCCGTAATGCAGTAATTACAGGTTTGGAGGAGTTTTTACTGAACGTCCGTCCATCTGACATCCCTGGGAATTCAGGCTTAAAAGATTTCTGGGAAACTATTTTCAGCTGCACCCTGACTAACCCAGAAAAGACTTCACCTGTTAATCCATGTACAGGGTCTGAGAATTTAGCAGATATAAAGAATCAGTACACTGATGTAACTGATCTAGGAAATGCCAATAATGTCTATAAAGCTGTATATGCTGTAGCCCACTCATTACATAATATGTTTACATGCAAAAGTGGCCAGGGACCTTTTGCTGGCAACACATGTGCAAATAAAAAGAAAATTGAACCATGGCAGGTAAGTGACTGTGTTTTATACTATTAGAAATAACATTCCTGTGTGAATCACTGTGCTAACATCTTGTCTTTTTGTAGGTTGCGCATTATCTGAAAACAGTTAATTTCACTACCAAGAATGGAGTGAATGTTTATTTTGATGAGAATGGGGATCCAACTGCAAAATATGCATTAGTTAACTGGCAACTCAATAAGCAGAGCATGACAAAATGTGTTACCGTTGGTCTCTATGATGCATCTTTACCGGAAGGACAACAGTTTATTATGAATAACGTCAGTATTGTTTGGGCAGGTGGTCAGGATAAGGTAATGTCTACCTAATACTATTTGAACTTTGTCAATGTTGTATTAATGTTCATACTGTAGATATATGCAGAAATGTAAGTGTGAAATACAGACACACAGTAGGTTGGAGTGAATGACAGCCTTGGAGATTAAAATACAATTAATAAGCACTAAATTCATCACTAGCAGGGGATAATAGTCTGGCTAGTTTTTATACATTTTGCAATACTAAAAAATAAAATCAAGTAATATTCCTGTTATCCCCTCCATTTCCATATAATTTTATCAATACATTTTTTGAAAAATAAAACACATTACAAATAATGATCTGTATCTATAAATATAGAGATATATAAATTAGGGTTACAGTTTTATATTGTCTTAACCATTGTGTATGTTCAGTCAGTCTTATGTTGGATGAATAAACTTTCATCTGTCAATGTTGTATTAATGTTCATGATATGTGTATAAATGTAAGTGTGCAATACAGACATACAATAGGACAGTTAATAAGCAATGTAGTTTACCATATATATATATATATATATATATATATATATATATATATATATATATATATATATATATATATATATATATATATATATATATATATATGTGTGTGTGTGTTTGTAAATACCTCAAAGAGGTCTACAGGTCCAGACTTTACATTACTGTATGTGTAGGCTAATATTCTCTTCTATTAACAGGCAGAGACAAAATAAAACATTTTGTTCAATATCTTCAACCAGTATTTTCTCTTGACTGAAACTGTGTTGTTTTTTTTCTTCTTTTTATGGTTTTATGCAGCAAAATGCATATTCTTTGTTTTTCAAGGGTTGGAAATAAGACTCCTCTTGCATAGCAATTTGATCCATTCCTTTGATTTAGTTCGCAAAACCCATGATACAAATACCCTTAATACATACAGCCCAATGTCTTGATTACTGAATCTTGTGAGTATGCTGACAACATGTAACACATTGTAATTGTTTTCAAGGTGCCTAAATCAGTGTGCAGTGAGAGCTGTCCTCCAGGCACTCGGAAGGCTGTTCAGAAAGGAAAGCCTGTTTGTTGCTTTGACTGCATACCATGTGCTGATGGAGAAATCAGCAATCAGACAGGTAGGTAAAGAAGGAGCATTGGACAAATAAAACACTCACTACACTAACCTCTGAGGATCTGTACTTAAATGCAATAATAATAATAATAATAATAATAATAATAATAATAATAATAATATTTTTTTTTTTTCTTGCAGATGCTATTGATTGTATGAAGTGCCCTTTGGAATACAGGTCGAATAACCAAAGAAACCACTGCATCTTAAAAGCCATTGAATTCCTGTCATTTGGAGAAATCATGGGGATGTTGCTGATGATCCTTTCATTGATTGGGGCTTGTTTAACCACTGCTATAGCGATTGTTTTCTTTCGATTCAGAGATACCCCCATTGTTAAAGCTAATAACTCTGAACTCAGTTTCCTTCTTCTGTTTTCATTAGCACTGTGTTTCCTTTGTTCACTAACTTTCATTGGCCAGCCCTCTGAGTGGTCCTGTATGTTGCGCCACACTGCCTTTGGGATCACATTTGTCCTGTGCATCTCTTGTGTTCTGGGGAAAACAATAGTCGTGTTAATGGCGTTTAGGTCTACCCTTCCTGGTAATAATATGATGAAATGGTTTGGGCCAGCCCAGCAGCGGCTAACTCTTTTTGCATTCACATTCATTCAGGCCTTAATTTGCACTCTTTGGTTAATTCTATCCCCTCCTTTTCCAAACAAAAACATGAACTCTTTCAAAGACAGAATCATTTTAGAATGTGACCTGGGATCTGCAGCAGCATTTTATGCTGTGTTAGGGTATATTGGGTTTCTTGCTGCCATGTGCTTTGTGCTCGCTTTTCTGGCTCGTAACCTACCAGATAACTTTAATGAAGCTAAATACATTACATTTAGCATGCTCATATTCTGTGCTGTCTGGATCACTTTCATTCCAGCTTACATCAGTTCACCTGGAAAGTACACAGTTGCTGTAGAAATATTTGCAATTTTATCTTCCAGCTTTGGTTTGCTCTTCTGTATTTTTGCTCCTAAATGTTATATTATATTACTTAAGCCTGAGAAGAATACAAAAAAACATTTGATGGGAAAAGTGCCCTCAAAATCACTTTAGTGTGCTTTAAGATTCATGTTTAAAAAAACAAAAACACAAAATAAAAATGAAACATAAATTGAGAATTATATCATACCAAGTTTGTCATTAATACCTTTATTCTAGGTACAGTATTAGATTTTACAGTAGCTATGTCTGTAAGCCAGCACACTGTATTATCAGGCAAAATTTTCTGTTCCCAGGTTAGACTGGTTTTACCAGTACTAAACACTACTGGATGCTATAAATTCTGTAATAAGTTTTACAAATGCTCTGTAGTTAAGTGAATGCTATTAACATATTTGTACGGTTTGTAACGTCCTATAAAAAAAAGATTTCAGATGGATATTTTTAGCTGAGATATTACTTGTTAGTGTTTGCAAATATCTGTATTTGTTTATTTTGATATTGAAACATTTCAGACCACTGAATGAAGTGCCTGAAAAAAAAAATTCATAGAAAAATAAACAATTAACATAAACATTTTCTGTCACCCCTAAATGTATTTAATATCTGGGTTAGGATCATGGTCATAGAACAATTAAAATAAAAACATTACATGCATATTATTTTATCAGTTTGTTTAAGGTCATTGCCCTGTTGTAGAAACTTATGCTTAGAAGTAAATTCCATAGACAGTAAAACAACATTATATATGAATGTTTGCTTATTTAGCTAATGCCAGGGAACCAACCATTTTCTCCAGATCTACTGTACCTGATGTCACTTTTATAGAGGTTAAGTTTTCTCTTTCAAACCAACAGAGCTGTTACTATTTAGCACACTGATTGGATACCCTTCTTTTGCTAGTAATGTTATATTTAAACAGATGTGATAATATGATTGATCCTTTAGATCCATTAGACTCTAAAATAGCTGATTGCCCGTGGGGATTTATCAGTGTTAAAGTGATTATCAAAGAGAAAACAGGACTTGGATTATAACATTTACATTTAGCTACTCTAATGTAAACTACATACTGATTAAAATGGGGAATTGATCTAATTGTCACCTGTGTTTATTATTTTTCCTACATAAAATTAATTGATAGGCTTCAATATAAATTCTCTATAATGTACTGAAGATCTCAATACTGAATAGTGATGCACATTTTAACATTTATATTTACTCTGCATGTATTAACACATTTATGATAGTAGTAGGCCGAATAGTACATTTCAAACAGGACAGTAGTTAGACAACTAAACAGAATAGCGTATATAGCTGTGAAATACAGGACTATAACACAAAATAATGTACTATACCAATAAACACATTAAGGAATAACTTGAAAGTCTGTTTAAAACTGCATATGGAATGTGCCATATCTTTCTAATTATTCTCTCTATATAGAATGGCCATAGCTTCAAATAAAAAAGTATATCTCTTAATTTCACATTTCCTAAAGATTTGTTGTATGCATAAAATAAAATTGTGCATGTTTACACTTTTCTCTGTACTTTTGTAGCTTTCAAATCGATATAGTAACAGTACAGAAATTACAAAAAAAAAAAACAAACAAAAAAAACCAACAAATGCACATATCCCTTTTTAAACTTAAACAAATTTAAATGAATCCCACTGTATATTTATTTCAGTCAGCTGTGCTATTATGTGCTACCATATTATCATAAGCATGTTTTATTAATAGCATGTGCTTACTGTATTTTTAATCAACTACTATACATGTATACCAATGTAGTGCACTATATTATTTTTACAATACTTGGAACAATACTGATATCTTGTCATTTTCATGTGGTTATATTTCCCTATTATCAATTCATTTATTATTAACAATATTCACCTTTAATATACGGGTCATTACATTACAAATAAACACAGTGTTCTAAATTAATTACAAATATAAAACAGAAAATAATTGATTGCATAAGTATTCACCCCCTTTGCTATGACACACCTAAATGAGCTCTGATGCAACCACTTGTCTTTATAAGTCACATAATTAGTTGAAACGAGTCCACCTGTGTGCAATTAAGGTGTTTCACATGATTTCAGGTTATATACACCTGTCTCTGGGAGGTCCCACAGTTGGTTAGTACACTTCCTAACAAAAACTACATCATGAAGATGGAAGGAATATTCAAAGCAAATCCGGAATAAGGTTCTTCAAAAGCACCAATCAGGGGTAGGATATAGGAACATTTCCACGGCACTGACTATCCCTTGGACACAGTAAAGTCCATTATTAAGAAATGGAGAGAATATGGCACAACTGTGAATCTGTCTAGAACAGGCCGTCCTCAGAAAGTATCCGGGCGAGAAGGTCACTAGTCAGGAAGCCCACCAAGAGGCCTATGGCAACTCTAAAGGAGTTAGTCTTCCACGGCTGAGCTGGGAGACCCTGTGCATACGGCGACAATAGCCCGGGAACCTCACAAAACTGGCCTTTATGGAAGAGTGGCAAAAAAAAAACCCACTGTTGAGACTAAGTGGAAGAAGATTCTATGGTCTGATGAGACCAAAATACAGCTTTTTGGCCTCAACGCTAAGCGCTATGTTTGGCGCAAGCCTAACACCGCACAACATCCTGAGAACAACATCCCTACCGTGAAGCATGGTGGTGGCAGCATCATGCTATGGCGATCCTTCTCTGCGTCAGGGCCTGGAACGCTTGTAAAGATAGAGTGGAAAATGGATGCAGCAAAGTACAGAGAAATCCTGGAGGAAAACCTGCTGAAGTTTGCAAGAGACCTGGGACGTGGGAGAAGACTCATCTTCCAGCAGGACAATGACGCCAAACATACAGCCAAAGCCAAACTGGAGTGGCTTAATAACAAAAAGGTCAATGTCCTGGAGTGGCCCAGTCAAAGCCCGGACCTCAATGCAATTAAGAATATGTGGAAAGAGTTGAAAATTGCTGTTCACCAAAGGTCCCCATCCAACCTGATGGAGCTTGAGCAATTTTGCAAAGAAGATACAGATGCAACAGGAGCTTGTTTACTAAATTCTACTCAAGTGGATTATGTTTTTATTTCACATTGCAAAAAGTTGAAACAGAGCAGTGGCAGACGTATGAGCCCCCTTCCAAGCGAATCGAGATGACCATTTTGTGATCTCGGTTCACTTGATTTGAAGCACATCCTGGTGTGATTACGTGGTTCTCAGAGCTTTCACATATCACTCCAAGTGAACCGAACAGCACAAAGGGTCAAACAAACTAGGTGTGAAAGTGCCCTAAGACTCCCATTGCATAGCAGTTTGAACCATTCTGGGTTTTACTATAAGTTCTCATGAGCATGTTACATATGCAGTGCCGTGAAAAAGTATTTGCCCCCTGTCTGATTTTTTCTGATTTTTGCGCATTTTCCACATTGAATTTGGTCAGATCTTGTTGTGGGTTGTAATAGTATATAGAGGGAGTCTGAGAGAAAAAAATGACACAAAATTTTGGTGCTTCTTTCATTTGTTTGGTGTGCAAGGTATCCAAACATGCAATCTTCAGGTGTGAAAAAGTAATTGCCCCCCTAGTTAATTCAACCCAATTAAAGGGATAATTAGGGTCAGCTGTTTGAATACTTTGATTAACAATCAGGCCTGATTTGGGCCAACCCTGCCCAATATAAATCTGACTAACTTTGGCCCTTACCGTCAGAGTGAAGTTGTCAGCACACAGGTTCTAGAGGCACATTCATGGCAGAGCAGCAAGGCGGAAACCACTGCTCACTAAGAAAAACATGAATGCTCGTCTCAAGTTTGCCAAAAAGCACCTGGATGATCCTCAAGAGTTCTGGAACAATGTTCTATGGACATATTAGTCAAAAGTGGAACTTTTTGGCAAACATGGGCCCTGTTATGTCTGGAGAAAACCAAACACTGCATTCCACAGTAAGAACCTCACACCAACAGTTAAGCATGGTGGGGTAGTGTCATGATTTGGGGATGCTTTGCTGCATCAGTTCCTAGATGACTTGCCATCATTGAAGGAACCATGAATTCTGCTCCATATCAGAGAATTCTACAGGAGAATGGCAGGCCATCCATCCATAAGCTGAAGCTAAAGTGCAGCTGGGTACATGCAGCAAGGCAATGATCTGAAACACACAACCAAGTCCACATCAGAATGGTTGAAGAACAAGAAAGTTAAAGTTTTGGAATGGCCTAGTCAAAGTCCAGACCTAAACCACACTGAGATGTTGTGGCAGGACCTGAAATGAGCAGTTTATGCTCGAAAAACCCACAAATGTCACAGAGTTGAGGCAGTTCTGCATGTAGGAGTGGGCCAAAATTCCTCCAAGGCGCTGTGAGAGACTGATCAAAAACTATAGGAAGTGTTTGGTTGCAGTTACTGCTGCTAAAGGTGGAGTAACCAGTTATTGAGTCTAAGGGGGGGGGGGGGGGGGGATTACTTTTTCACACAGGGGCATTGGGTGTTGCATAACTTTCTTTAATAAATAAATTAAATAAGTATCAAAATGTTGTGTTATTTGTTCACTCGGGGTCCCTTTTATCTAATATTAGATTTTGGTTGAAGATCTGATAACATTCAGTGTCAAAACTATGCGAAAATGCAGAAAATCAGACAGAAGGCAAATACTTTTTCATGGTACTGTTTACTGGGGCTAATCAAGCACACACTATTAAAACCTGAAATGGGTGAAAATGCTATGCAGCAGGATTATTTCCATCACTGCATTACTCTTAAATGGCATTTATTTTCATATTGCATGTCCCTTAAACCCTTTATATTTGATTTAAATGTGCAGGTCGGCACATTTTCAACACAACTGGATAATCCTATGCCTTTGTAATTACTGGTACAATGCATAGTTAAAACATGTGATACTACATTAACAAGTTTACTTGCTAGTGATACTGTATTTATAAATACCATTATATTAATTATGTATATATTGCTTCATATATAATGTCTGCCAAATGTATTAAAATAATTAAATAAATAAATAAACAGCACTCTGTAATTGCTAAGTCACGAGATGATTAATACACATCTGTTCTTTTTCCTCAGGCAGATTCATACCTTTGAGAATTACTGCTTTGGTGGGAGTAAGAAACTTACTTCATATTAATTTCATCACGTGATTAGCATTGCACTACAGTATATATATACGCAAGAAATCATCCTATTTTTACTTTGACCAGAAAGTCAATTTTGAAATGCTACTCATGGCAGTAATATTAACTGCTCTTTTAACAAGGGCAGATGAGCCTGTTTGCAGTTTGCGAGGCAGACCACAATTGCCTCAGTTTTCAAAGGATGGAGACATTACAATTGGAGGAATCTTTCAATTACACCACAACCTTGTGAATGCCAAACCTGCCTTTAAAGGAGAGCCTGAACCACTAAAATGCAAAAAGTAAGTGAAAACATTAAAGGAAAAAATAATACTTTTAAATAGTTTTAAATGCTGTTATTCATAGGTTACTTTCATATTTATGATTTTGTTTTGTTTGATCAAATTTGTTACTTGCAGATACAGGTATATTAGCAATTCGACAGAAAGTACACTGTAGTTGCAGTATTCAATACATATTGCTTATCACAAAATCCTACTCTGTCACCAGAATGGTATTTACATTATAGAACAAATAACATGTATTACGTTATTATTTATTGTCTATAACCAGATGAATAAGTAGAAGTCACAATGGTATTGATGTATTGTCACATAAATAACACTGTGTAACAATTTTTTTTTTTTTTTTTTTTTTGTTCCTGGGTAGTAAGTGTTATTTCCTAATTGCTTATTCCTCAAAAGTATAGAAAATGGCTATTATTCCCCACAAACTTTGCTTTTGTGACCAGGACAGTGATATTTCGAAATATCACTATTTCCAATGGGAAAACGGGCAAATGTGTGTCTTTTCGTTCACATATACAAATACAGTATAATCGTAAATCTTGAAAAACTACTCGCTTCTAAATCTTTTGTAGTCATTTTTGTATTACTTTAGTATAAATACGTGTTAATTTGGATTCATATGTTGTTTTTTTCTGACTTTATGTGAACAAAAAGACACACATTTGCCCGTTTTCCTATTGTAAATAGTGATATTTTGAAATATCACTGTCCTGGTCACAAAAGCAAAGTTTGTTGGGAATAATAGCCATTTTCTATACTTTTGAGGCATAAGCAATTAGGAAATAACACTTACTACCCAGGAACAAAAATTGTGTTACATAATGTCATTTTCAGGTATACATCCGGTCATAGGTAAACTTGCAGTACTTGTCCAATGTTTTATACTATCAATGAACTGTGTGTACTTTTCATATTTTTAGTGTGTGCTGTTTTTTATTCTCAACAGTGTCAAATTCAGAGAATTCCAGTTTGCTCAAACCATGATATTTGCCACTGAAGAAATAAACAACAGAACAGATATACTCCCTGGTATTTCATTGGGTTATAAGATATATGATGACTGTAGCGCCATACCTTTGGCTATAAGAGCAGGGATGGCTTTAGTGAATGAACAGGAAGAAAATATGTACTCTAACAAGTCCTGTACCAAACCATCTACTGTCCATGCCATAATAGGACCCTCTAGTTCTTCACCAACTATAGGAATTGCGACAACCATAAGAGCTTTTCACATACCAGTGGTGAGATATACTTTTATATATTTTATAAAACTTTTACTACTGTAAAATATTAGAGATGTATTTATAATATTTATTTAACACCTATTTTTAATGCATCTTTCTTTTCATGTGTGTTGTCTTGTGTCCATTATGCTACAGTATATGTTGCCTTAGTAGCATAAATGTATTTATTTGATGGCATGTGTAGATGTATCCTTGCTGGAGGTGAGTTACTCCGTTCAAATCAATCTGAAAATCCCTTCGACCTATCCTAACCGCAACGTCAACTTGATTCTGTACAGTTTTATATTCAGACCCATACAAAAGGCATGCTCTAGCAGCTAGCAATTAAAAGGGATGCTTTGTACGAGATGTTAACATCAAATATAATGCTTTAAAATAAATAGTGAAATATTATAACAATTATTTAAATTAGACTATACAGTTATTAGATACATTACTTTTAAGATTATACTGACTACCTTTTCAACCTGCTTCGAATACTGGATTGATTCTTAAATGTAGAAACATGCTTAATGAAAGGTAAAATATCTGGTATGTAAAAGATCTTGATTTCATTTTCTATTATTTGTTTTCTATACAGATACATTTTCTTTCATTCATGAATAATATTTAATAATCCATTTTTTTCTGTTACTTCCAGATTAGTCACTTTGCAACATGTGAATGTTTGAGTAACAGGAATAAGTACCCTTCATTTTTCAGAACCATACCAAGTGATTATTATCAAAGCAGAGCCCTGGCACAGCTTGTAAAGCATTTCGGATGGACTTGGTTTGGGACAATTAGAAGTAACAATGATTATGGCAACTCAGGAATGGCTACTTTTGTGAAAGCAGCCAGGCAGGAGGGAGTTTGTATTGAATATTCAGAAGCCATTTATAGAACTGATCCGAGAGAGAAGATTCTTAAAGCAGTAGATGTTATCAAGAAGGGCACTGCAAAAGTTATTGTAGCTTTCCTGTCTCAAGGAGAGATGGCAGTTTTGTTACAAGAAATGTTGCTTCAGAATGTTACTGGTTTTCAGTGGATAGGAAGTGAAGCTTGGATTTCTGACAAAAACCTTGCAGCAGGAGAAAGCTACAGAGTTCTGGGTGGAGCACTGGGTTTCACAGTCACTAATGCAGTAATTACAGGTTTGGAGGAGTTTTTACTGAACGTCCGTCCATCTGATACCCCTGGGAATTCAGGCTTTAAAGATTTCTGGGAAACTGTTTTCAGCTGCACCCTGACTACCCAAGAAAATACCTCACCGGTTAATCCATGTACAGGGTCTGAGAATTTAGCAGAGATAAAGAATGAGTACACTGATGTAACTGATCTGGGAAATGCCAACGATGTATATGAAGCTGTGTATGCTGTAGCCCATTCACTACACAATCTGTTTACATGCAAAACTGACCAGGGACCTTTTGCTGGTAAGACATGTGCAAATAAGAAGAAGATTGAACCATGGCAGGTAAGCGACTATGTTTTATACCAATAGAAATAACACTCCTGTGTGAATCATTGTGCTAACATCTTATCTTTTTGTAGGTAGTGCATTACCTGAAAACGGTTAATTTCACTACCAAGAATGGAGATAGTGTTTATTTTGATGAGAATGGGGATCCAACTGCAAGATATGCATTAGTTAACTGGCAACTCAATAAGCAGAGCATGACGAAATTTGTTACAGTTGGTCTCTATGATGCATCTTTACTGGAAGGACAACAGTTTATTATGAATAACGTCAGTATTGTTTGGGCAGGTGGTCAGGATAAGGTAATGTCTACCTAATACTATTTGACCTTTGTCAATGTTGTATTAATGTTCATCCTGTAGATATATGCAGAAATGTAAGTGTGAAATACAGACACACAGTAGGTTGGAGTGAATGACAGCCTTGGAGATTAAAATACAATTAATAAGCACTAAATTCATCACTAGCAGGGGATAATAGTCTGGCTAGTTTTGATACATTTTGCAATACTAAAAAATAAAATCAAGTAATATTCCTGTTATCCCCTCCATTTCCATATAATTTTACCAATAAATTTTTTGAAAAATAAAACACATTACAAATAATGATCTGTATCTATAAATATAGAGATATATAAATTAGGTTTACAGTTTTATATTGTCTTAACCATTGTGTATGTTCAGTCAACAAAAATCATACTTTTGAGTCTGTCAGCTCTTCATTTCATTTTCATGGTTTGTAAATGTAATTTGAATAGTAGTTTAATTTTCTTATGTTGGATGAATAAACTTTCATCTGTTCATATTTTCTCCATATGTACCCTAATATTACTGTATGTGTAGGCTACTATCCTCTCCTAGCAGCTAAAAAAATAAGAAATTACTTCGTTATTTAATTTCATGGCCAAGATTCCTGTCAACAGGCAAAATAAAATAAAACTTATTTTTTTGTTCAGTTTATTTAACCAGTATATCAATTTCCTCTTGACTGAAATTAAACAGCAGTAGGATCCATTCTTGTTTTCAGTATGAGTTTAATAAGCTGAGCTACACCTGAGCTTGTTACCTTTACACTGTGGCTAATCAAACTCCTATTAAAACCTGGAATGGGTGTAACTGCTATACAATAGGAGTTTTAATTCCATCCCAGCTTTTGCGTCTTTGCATTTGAAAACATGCTGCAATACAATCGGAACTTGGAAGCTAAGTTGTATTTGTTGAATATGAAAATGGTCACATGTCGATCATGTATCTCAATTTGACCTCAAGCAATATATGCAATAATTCATGTCCTGATTATTGAATCTTGTGAGTATGTTGACATAACGTAATATATTGTAATCTTTTTTAAGGTGCCTAAATCAGTGTGCAGTGAGAGCTGTCCTCCAGGCACTCGGAAGGCTGTTCAGAAAGGAAAGCCTGTTTGTTGCTTTGACTGCATACCATGTGCTGATGGAGAAATCAGCAATCAGACAGGTAGGTAAAGAAGGAGCATTGGACAAATAAAACACTCACTACACTAACCTCTGAGGATCTGTACTTAAATGCAATAATAATAATAATAATAATAATAATAATAATAATAATAATAATAATAATAATATTTTTTTTTTTTCTTGCAGATGCTATTGATTGTATGAAGTGCCCTTTGGAATACAGGTCGAATAACCAAAGAAACCACTGCATCTTAAAAGCCATTGAATTCCTGTCATTTGGAGAAATCATGGGGATGTTGCTGATGATCCTTTCATTGATTGGGGCTTGTTTAACCACTGCTATAGCGATTGTTTTCTTTCGATTCAGAGATACCCCCATTGTTAAAGCTAATAACTCTGAACTCAGTTTCCTTCTTCTGTTTTCATTAACACTGTGTTTCCTTTGTTCACTTACTTTCATTGGCCAGCCCTCTGAGTGGTCCTGTATGTTGCGCCACACTGCCTTTGGGATCACATTTGTCCTGTGCATTTCTTGTGTTCTGGGGAAAACAATAGTCGTGTTAATGGCATTTAGGTCTACCCTTCCTGGTAATAATATGATGAAATGGTTTGGGCCAGCCCAGCAGCGGCTAACTCTTTTTGCATTCACATTCATTCAGGCCTTAATTTGCACTCTTTGGTTAATTCTATCCCCTCCTTTTCCAAACAAAAACATGAACTCTTTCAAAGACAGAATCATTTTAGAATGTGACCTGGGATCTGCAGCAGCATTTTATGCTGTGTTAGGGTATATTGGGTTTCTTGCTGCCATGTGCTTTGTGCTCGCTTTTCTGGCTCGTAACCTACCAGATAACTTTAATGAAGCTAAATTCATTACATTTAGCATGCTCATATTCTGTGCTGTTTGGATCACTTTTATCCCAGCTTACATCAGTTCACCTGGGAAGTATACAGTTGCTGTAGAAATATTTGCAATTTTATCTTCCAGCTTTGGTTTGCTCTTCTGTATTTTTGCTCCTAAATGTTATATTATATTACTTAAGCCTGAGAAGAATACAAAAAAACATTTGATGGGAAAAGTGCCCTCAAAGTAACTTTCAAAAAAATAAATAAATGGGGATTTATCAAAGTTTTAAAGTGATTATGAAAGAGAAAACAGGATTTGATTATAATATAATATGTACATTTAGCTGCTCTAATGTAAGCTACATAGACATTACAGTGCATAATTGATCTAATTGTAGTCTGTGCTTATTTTTTTTTACTATGCACAATTAAGAGGCTTTACTATTTCATTCAGTGCAACCTTATACCTCCTAGACAGATCACTGGTGATAGGCTTCAATATACATTCTCTGTACAGCTATGGTCAAACATTTTGTATCACCTACAATTTTAGGATTGAGACATCATTTAAATATATATATAATTTATATATTTTACTTAACATCATGCAATCAAAATGACATTACAAAAGTCTACCACAAGCCATAAGAGTACTATAGTATTGCATGTTAAATTTTAAAATGTCACATTTAAAACTATTGTCAGTTTTTTATATTTTATATGGAAAACTACAAAGTGGTGTGTAATTCAATATGTTAACATAACATTTTTTCAGCAGGTTTCATTCGACCTTATGAAGCAAAATTAGTTCATTCTATTGGGTGATAGAAAACATTTGGCCAGAGCTGTATATTGACGCACATTATAGTATTTATATTCGCTCTGCATTTTCGTGTGGTTATCTATTCATTGATTATTAACCTTTATCACCTTTAATAAATGGGTCATTGCTTTACAAAATAAACACTTACTTATGGTATGAACAATAAATTGACAGGGTTTATGGTAAGTCTAAAAGCTTGGCAAATTGCCTTTTTAATTCATATTAATTCAAACATTTATGGCATCATATTTGTACACTTTAACTGAAATAAGTATTTACATGCAATGTGGCAAGAACTGGACCTTAAATCCACCTAGATATATAAATAATAAAGTAATCAGATGATGAATATGTACCATGAAGTTAAGTAGTTACAGTAGTTTTTCTCCCTTCTTCAAATATAAGCATATTTGAATGGGCAAGCACTATCAGTAGAACAGTGATACCAAAAAATCTTATAGGTGAGGATTGATTAGAGACCTTATATATTCATCTCCTTCATAATTCTGAATAAAAGAACACCTTTTTACAAGTGCAGTGGACAGTGCTTCCCTCAGAATGCCCGGGCCCAGACAAAATTCCCAGTGTGCCCCCCATACACCCCCCACCCCCACCTTGGTTAACTGCTTTACACACTTACTTCTTTCACAGCTGTGAAAACACAATGCAAGGAAGGCATAAAGCAGTGGATTGTCAAGTGCAATGAACCCTGAATATTCCAGTCTAGATCATTATAACAACCACATCCTAAATTAGTAACTGAAATGGATGAAGGGCCAGAGTCTATAGACACATGTGCAGACAGACTGACAGACAGATGACCACCTCCACTATATACTAATACCAGGGGGATACATACTCACATTACATGGCAGTTGGAGCCAATCCTGGTTTTACTATGAGTTTAATAAGACACACCTGAGTTATCTATACTAGGGCTAATCAAGCACATATTAAAACCTGGAATGGGTGAAGCTGCTAAGAAATATTAGTCTTATTTCCATCCCTCCATTACTGTTAAGTGACATTTATTTTCACATTACATGTCCCTTGTAAACTCCTGATACTTGACTTAAATATTCAGGTAGGCACATTTTAAACAGCTAAAAAAAAAAAAAAAAAAAAACATAGGCCTTTGCAACTACTGTACAATGGATAGTTAAAACACATCTTTGTTTTTGTAAGTGGTACTATATTTTCAAGTTTACTTGCCAGTGATACTGTATTTAGAATTTGCATACATAATGTCTGCCAAATGTATTTAAATCATTAATTAAATTAATTAATTAATTAATTAATAACTAAACAAACAGAACTCTGCAATTGCGAAGTCATAAGATTCACAGTGGCTTAGGCCTAGATGATTACTGCATAACAACTTATTAATTTCATCACATGTGATCAGCATTGCACTACATTACTATACTCAAGAAATTCTCCTATTTTTACTTAGACCAGAAAGTCAATTTTGAAATGTTACTTATGGTAATAATATAAACTGCTCTTTTAGCAAGGGCTGAAGAGCCTGTTTGCTGTTTGCAAGGCAGACTATAGTTGCCTCAGTTTTCAAAAGATGGAGACATTACAATTGGAGAATCTTTTCATTACACGACAACCTTGTAGATGCCAAAACTGCCTTTAAAAGGAGAGCCCGATTACTAAAATGCAAAGAGTAAGTGAATACAAAAATAAAGAAAAAAATTAACTTTAAAATAGTTTTAAATATCGCTATTTACAGGTTAAGGATTTCTTAGTGTTCTATGCTAAAGCGCTTTGACGTTTATGTATTTTTATAATAAATGTTTTATCAAATACAGAACTGGCAGAAACAAGTCCATTAATAATTAAACTGAAATTACACTGTAGTTGCAGTATTGAATATCAGTGTTTATCACAAAATCGTACACTACGACCAGAAAAATATTAACATTTTTGAACAAATAACATGTATCACATTATTATGTATTGTCTATGACAAGATGAATAAGTAGAAGTCACAACGGTTTTGACGTATTGGTAAGCATAGGTAAGCATACCATACTTGCCCAGCTTTTGATTATATAATTAACTGTGTGCACTTTTCCTGCTACCTGTGTTTCAGTGCTGTTCTTAATGTCTTTTCATTCACAAAATGTAACCCAATTACAACCAATACAGAATTACCAGGGGGGTATTAGCTATTTTTTTTCAACAGTAACAGACATGAGTAGTTTCAGAGAATTCCAATTTGCTCAAACCATGATATTTGCCACTGAAGAAATAAACAACAGGACAGATATACTCCCTGGTATTTCACTGGGATATAAGATATATGATGATTGTAGTACCATACCTTTGGCTATAAGGGCAGGGATGGCTTTAGTGAATGAACAGGAAGAAAATATGTACTCTAACAAGTCCTGTACCAAACCATCTACTGTCCATGCAATAATAGGACCGTCTAGTTCTTTAGCGACTATAGGAATTGCAACAACAATGAGAGCTTTTCACAAAACAGTGGTTAGAAATACTTCATATTTTATAAAACTTTTTCAAAATAAGTATATAGTACCATATTAGAGATTTATTTATTTGTCACAAACACACATTTATCAGATGAGTGAATTAAGTTTTATTCTACAAGTTTTAAATGTAGGCATATTCTTACTAAAATCACTGAGAAAATATTTAACAAATCGATCATTTTGTGATTGACTCCCCATCCTTTTCATCACCTTTACTGGGACTGCACCTTCAACGATGCACTTTAAGGGTATTCTAAAGATGAAGTTTCACAACTGCAGTCAATCATGAGAATGATCTTGAAACTTCAAGTACTACCATTATCGGGAAACAGCCCCCTGGACAACGACATTTTACACAACATTCTGAATACATGTTTTTTTTTTTTTCCTTGAACTACCGCATTTGATCTCATCAGATAAAAAAAGAAAAACAGCGGATCTGGTACTGTAAATTGTGAGAAAAAAACAAGCAAAGCAGATAAATAAATACATAGTTTATAACATTACTTTTTTTTTTTTACTGTAGTATAGATATATATAATATATATATATATATATATATATATATATATATATATATATATATATATATATATATATATATATATAATATATATATATATACATACACACATACAGTACCTTGCAAAAGTATTCAGACCCCTGACCAATTCTGTCATATTACTGAACTACAAATGGTACATTGAAATTTCGTTCTGTTCGATATTTTATTTTAAAACACTTAAACTCAAAATCAATTATTGTAAGGTGACATTGGTTTTATGTTGGGAAATATTTAAGAAAAATAAAAAACTGAAATATCTTGCTTGCATAAGTATTCAACCCCCACACATTAATATTTGGTAGAGCCACCTTTCGCTGCAATAACAGCTTTAAGTCTTTTGGGGTAAGTATGTACCAGCTTTGCACACAGTGTCGGAGTGATTTTGGCCCATTCTTCTTGGCAGATTTGATGCAGGTTGTTCAGGTTGGTTGGACGACGCTTGTGGACCGCAATTTTCAAATAGTGCCACAGATTCTCAATAAGACTGAGATCAGGACTTTGACTGGGCCACTGTAGGACATTCACCTTTTTGTTCTTGAGCCACTCCAATGTTGCTTTGGCCTTGTGCTTGGGATCATTGTCCTGCTGAAAGGTGAATTTCCTCCCAAGCTTCAGTTTTTTAGCGGACTGAAGCAGATTCTCTTGCAGTATTTTCCTGTATTTTGCTCCATCCATTCTTCCTTCAATTGTAACAAGATTCCTAGTCCCTGCTGATGAGAAGCATCCCCACAGCATGATGCTGCCACCACCATACTTCACTGTAGGAATGGTGTGTCTTGAGGCATGGGCAGTGTTAGGTTTGCGCCACACATAGCTCTTTGAGTTTTGGCCAAAAAGCTCTATCTTGGTCTCATCTGACCACAAAACCTTTTCCCACATCTCAGCTGGGTCACTCTCGTGCTTTCTGGCAAACTCCAGATGTGCTTTCAGATAGTACTTTTTGAGTAACAGCTTCTTTCTTGCCACCCTCCCATACAGGCTAGTGTTATGCAGAGCTCTTGATATGGTTGACTGGTGCACCATTACTCCACTCCCAGCCACTGAACTCTGTAGCTCCTTCAAAGTGATTGTTGGCCTCTCCGTGGATTCTCTCACAAGTCTCCTTCTTGTTTGAGCACTGAGTTTTGAGGGACGGCCTTTTCTTGGCAGTGCCTGGGTGGTGTGATGCAGCTTCCACTTCCTGATTATTGGTCCAACTGTGCTCACTGGGATATCCAAACACTTGGATATTATTTTGTACCCTTTCCCTAATCTATGCATTTGTATTCCTTTATCTCTAACTTCTGTAGAATGCTCTTTGGTCTTCATTTTCCTTCAGATTCACAGCCTTACCAATGATCCTTCAATAGTGGGGTTTTTATCCAGAAAATGTGACAGCAACTTTAATGGTTCACAGGTGGAGGCCAATGGTAAGGTAACTGTGTCCTCGTTAGGGCAATTTCTTTCATTGGTGCAAACTGGGAGCTTCCACAGCACAGGGGTTGAATACTTATGCAAGAAAGATATTTCAGTTTTTTATTTTTCTTAAAAATATTTCCCAACATAAAACCAATGTCACCTTACAATAATTGATTCTGAGTTTCAGTGTTTAAAATTAAAATATCAAACAGAACAAAATTTCAAAGTACCATTTGTAATTCGGTAATATGAGAGAATTGGTCAGGGGTCTGAATACTTTTGCAAGCCACTGTATATATATATATATATATATATATATATATATATATATATATATATATATATATATATATATATATATATATATTATTATACCAAGTGGCTATATACAGTGGCTCCCAAAAGTATTCACCTCCCTTGGACTCCCAATCCCCTGTGAGATTCTGATACATTCAATAAGCTAAAAATTGTCCTAACCAAGTCTGTTAACAACTAAGTAAGTTTCTTAAGATACTTCATATGTACAGTAGTTTTCTAGAAACATGTAAAACTATATGTATGTAAAAACAAAAAACAACAAAAAAAAAACAGGTGTTATATTATTATAAAATGACACATGTGAGAAATAAGTCAGTGATAGTAAGATATTTACATATATATCTTATTGTAAAATGAGTAGAGATAAAAAAAAAAATAATTAAATAATAAAACCTTGGTTAGCTGCTTTACACACTTAACCCTTTCACACCTGTGAAAACACAATGCAAGGAAGGCATAAAGCAGTGGAACGTCAAGAGCAGTGGACCCTGAATATTCCAGTTCATGGTCATTAAATTCATGTCCTAAATTAGTAACTGAAATGGATGAAGGGCCAGAGTCTATACACACATGTGCAGACAGACTGACAGACAGATAACCACCTCCACTATATACTAATACCAGGGGGATACATACTCACATTACATGGCAGTTGGAGCCAATCCTGGTTTTACTATGAGTTTAATAAGACACACCTGTGTTATCTATATACTGGGGCTAATCAAGCACATATTAAAACCTGGAATGGGTGAAACTGCTAAGAAATATGAGTCTTATTTCCATCCCTCCATTACCTATTCTGGCATGGCTTGGAACTTTACGATTTACTCAGATGGTGTGGCAGAGCACAACTCTACCCTTAATGAAATCGGCAGGGATGGGGTTATATTCCCCTACCTGCCTGGGTTCATTGTGTTCAGGTGGCTGGGGTTGATTAGATGATTAGTTTAATTAACGATCAATTAGCGCCCAGCCACCTGACATAAAAGGAGGCCTCTGCTTCTCATTTAGGGAGAGGGAGTTGAGGAAGCAGGTTGGTGGTTGGTTGGTTGGTTGGTTGGTTGGTTGGTTGGTTGGTTGGTTGGTTTTTGTATGTATGTATGTTGTGAAGGCATTGCCCAGCCTGGAAATTGTTATTTTTGCTTTTTGTCTTGCTTTATTTGTGTTTAAATCCCTTTATTTCGGCCCTTGTGCCCTTTCATTTTTGAGTTTATTTATAATAAAATAGTAATTTTTTTGAACTACAGACTGTCTCTGGGCCTCTATCCACTCGCCAGCCTGCCACATTTGGTTTTAGAAGTGGGATAGCACCAACTAGAGGCTCAGAGCAGTATTTTTGTTTTGTGGAATTTTTGGGATAATTAAAAAAAAAAAAAAAAAATGGGAAAGAAGATCAGACAGCGGCAAAGGCAGGACAAACAGCAGCTGAGGAAATGTAAGCTGCTGCAGCCACCGCTGGAGGACCCGGCCAGCCTCTTCCCCTGGTGTTCCTGGTACGGAAAGGAGGACCATCGTGCTCTCTGAGGCAGACCTCGTCCACGATCTCCCCATAGTTATCAACACACTGTGGCGTCGAGATGGGGAGAGGTGGGAGGAACAACACCACCCGGCCTCCTTCCCAGAGGTTGCCCTCATGGTGGTTAATTACCTGGTGGTAGACATGGGAGATGCCCCGGTCACTCCAATAAAGATGGGTGAGCCGCCTTCCCGAGAGCCAGAGAGGGGTGAGGAGCCGTCGCCCCCCCGTCTCCCAGAGCCCGAGAGGGGTGAGGAGCCGCCGCCGCTCCCAGAGCCGGAGAGGGAGGAGGAGCCGCCGCTCCCAGAGCCCGAGAGGGAGGAGGAGCTGCCGTCGTCCCCAAGGCCCGAGAGGGAGGAGGAGCCGCCACTCCCAGAGCCCGAGAGGGAGGAGCTGCCGTCGTCCCCAGAGCCCAGAGGGAAGGAGCTATGGCCCAAGGATGCCTGCCTTGCACTGCCCAGGGATGCCACGCCCGCTCTGCTCAGGGATGACTCATTTGCATCGCCTGGGGTTGCCTGCTGCTCTGCATCGCCTGGGACTGCTAGTGTCTCCTTTTTGTTTTCTAGGGTTGCTGAGGGTCCGCTGCCGTCGCCGCCTCCGCCACTAGAGGGAGCCGGGCCGCCGTACTACCTTGGAGATCCGGGGACCCCTCAACTAAAGAAGGCTTGGGGGCTCCGACATGAACCCCGCCCACCACCACCCACCATAACAGCCCACCCAAGGGACATAATTGGACTCTTGGGGGGGGGGGGGGGGGGGGTTGGCCGATTGCGGCCGGTGTACGTTGTACATGGGGGGAGGTGTGTGGCAGAGCAAAGCTCTGCCCTTTAGAAATTGGCAGGGATGGGGTTAAATTCCCCTACCTGCCTGGGTTCATTGTGTTCAGGTGGCTGGGGTTGATTAGTTGATTAGGTTAATTAATGATCAATCAGCGCCCAGCCACCTGACACAAAAGGAGGCCTCTGCTTCTCATTTAGGGAGAGCGAGCTGAGGAAGCAGGTTGGTGTTTTGTTTGTATGTTTGAAAGTTTGAATCCAGTAAAGGCATTGCCCAGCCTGGAAATTGTTATTTTTGCTTTTTGTCTTGCCTTATTTGTGTTTAAATCCCTTTATTTTGGCCCTTGTACCCTTTCATTTTTGTGTTTATTTATAATAAAATAGTAATTTTTTTGAACTACAGACTGTCTCTGGGCCTCTATCCACTCGCAGCCTGCCACAGATGGATTCACTTAATAAGCGATTCACACTGGCAGGGGTAGTGCAGGGTGGGGATGCACTGGTACTGAACCACATTTCAACAGCCTGTTGTTTGCTATTGATTTCATATTGTTAAAAAATAAATAAAAATCAGCAATTCCTAAGTCAGATTCATTGGTTTCAAACACAGGTGATTAATATTCAGTTGTTCTTTTTCCTCGGGCAGATTAATTCAGAAATTGAATTTACCTTTGAGAATTAATGCTTTGGTGAGACACAGAACTGACTCTCATTCAATCCCAGGTGATTTCATAACTAACTATTTAAACACGTGAAATCATATCTTCATGAGTCTGATGAGAAAGAACATTGTGAAATGTTACTGCTCGCAGTAGTATTAACTGCTCTATTAACAGAGGCAGAGAACCCTGTTTGCAGGCTACAAGGCAGACCAGAATTGCCTCTGTTTTCAAAGGATGGAGACATTATAATCGGGGGAATCTTTTCATTTCATGATAACCTTGTAAATGCCAAACCTGAATTCAATGCCATGCCTCCACTACTAAAATGCAAGGAGTAAGTTAAAACTACAAAATATTTCTAAATGTTTGTTTTATTATTAAGTTACAGACTACTCTACTTTAAATATGCATTTATTCTACTATAAATATTACTGCTTGTTATTATCTGTATGTACAACTTTTCAATACTGTGAAAAAAAACATTGTACATGTCTTCTAATATCCTATAATGTTTTCCATTTGCTAACAAAGCAGAATGAAAAATGAATGCAAACTGTGGGATATTTGCTGCATGCACTTTAATCACAATTGCATTAAAGGGCCAGCTGGGTTGGAGCCACACCTAATCGGGGAGGGTAGTCTTTTTTAAGTCTGTATGATTATTTTGTGCATTTTCCCTTACAGTTTAAATTTTAGAGAATTTCAATTTGCTCAGACTATGATATTTGCCATTGAAGAAATAAATAACAGCTCAGAGCTACTTCCTGGTGTTTCTCTGGGCTACAAGTTATACGACGATTGTAGTTCCATTCCATTGGCAATACGAGCAGCACTGGCTCTAGTGAATGGACAGGAAGAAGGAACGGATCTCAACTCCTGCGCCAAACAATCTACTGTTCCTGCTTTTATAGGACAATCTGGGTCATCACCAAGCATAGGAGTCGCAACAACTCTTAGACCTTTTCAAATCCCAATGGTGAGGAATGTATTATATTTTAAAATCTTTTTTTTATATAAAAAATGTAAACAGTACAAATAAAACAAAACATTTGAAAATATATTATAATAGGTGAAAAACTACTTAGATACAGTAAACTGACACAGCTGTCTAGCGTAGTTTCCAGTAGTGACCTATACAAATATTGTGCTACATTTAAAGTAGTTCCCTTATTTACTGCAAACAAAGTTTAATTTGTTTTAATTTTTAATTGTGTTTATTAGAAATATAGCACTTTAAAGTAATTAAAAATTACTGGTTAAAAGACACATTTTAAATTCTTATGCATGTTGCTGACACTGCAATTTGTTAAAAGATAATGCATAAAATAAAACAAATTCTACAAGTACAGCATGTTCCATGAATACTTAAATTGATGGGGTTTTTTTGCACTTATTATTGTTTTTAAGATTACTTTATATAAAATATGTGTTTCTCTTTACCATTCCGCATAATATTTGCAGGATTGTTATTTCATATTTTCCTTCAATACAGATAAGTTATTTTGCAACCTGTGCATGCCTTAGCAACAAAAAGGAGTTCCCTTCATTTTTCAGAACCATACCAAGTGATTATTATCAAAGCAGAGCCCTGGCACAGCTTGTGAAGCATTTTGGATGGACTTGGGTTGGGACAATAAGAAGTGACAATGATTACGGCAACACAGGAATGGCTACCTTTGTGCAAGCTGCCAAAGAACAGGGGGTTTGCATTGAATATTCAGAAGCTATTTACAGAGCTAATCCGAGAGAGACATTTCTTAAAACTGTGAACACTATAAAAGAATCTTCTTCAAAGGTTATTGTGGCTTTCACTTCTTTTATAGATACATATTTTCTATTAAAAGAACTGTTGCTTCAGAATGTCACTGGCTTGCAGTGGATAGGCAGTGAAGCTTGGATTTCTGAGGAAACTCTAGCAACAGAAACAAGTTACAGAGTGCTTGGTGGGGCAATTGGATTTGCTATCAGTAATGCACAAATAACAGGATTGAAAGAATTTTTACAGCATGTTCGTCCATCTTACACACCAGGGAACATGGGTTTGAACACGTTTTGGGAAACAGTTTTCAGTTGTACATTGACTACTCAAGAAAATACTTCAAACATTAATCCATGCACAGGATCTGAGAATTTTGGAGAAATAAACAACCAGTACACTGATGTATCTGAGCTGAGAATTACCAATAATGTTTATAAAGCAATGTATGCTGTAGCCCATTCACTACACAATCTGATTACATGCAAAAATGGACCTTTTGCTGATATGACATGTACAAACCATATGAAGATTGAACCATGGCAGGTACAGTAAGGATTATGACTTATAATATAAGTTATATATATAATTCAATTTAAATTCATATGTGCACCACTGTACTAATATATTGCCTTATTTTAGGTATTACATTATCTGAAAACAGTTCATTTCACTACCAGGAATGGAGAGAGTGTTTATTTTGATAAGAATGGGGATATAACAGCAAGATATGAATTAGTAAACTGGCAGCTGAATAAAAAGGGCAAAACACAATTTGTAACAGTTGGTCTCTATGATGCATCTTTAGCAGAAGGGCGTCAATTTATAATGAATAACATCTCCATTGTTTGGACAGGTGATCAAGATAAGGTAAGATCATTGGAAATATATATATATATATATATATATATATATATATATATATATATATATATATATATATATATATATATATATATATTTATGCATTTTGTATTTGAAAAATTTACGTATTTTTCCTGGCTTTCTTATTCAATTTTTGCATAATTTTCTATAGGCAAGAAAACAAAAAGCACATAATAATAAATAAATAAACCTCTATATCCAATTCCTATAACATCAAATAGAAACAAAAAAAAATTTAAATTATTTTTTAAGGTGCCAAAATCAGTGTGCAGTGAGAGCTGTTCTCCAGGCACTCGGAAGGCTGTTCAGAAAGGAAAGCCTGTTTGTTGCTTTGACTGCATACCATGTGCTGAAGGAGAAATCAGCAATCAGACAGGTAATTGAAAAGCAATAAATGAAGCACCAATGGAAATCTTTAAAAACCCATATTTTAAGACACAGTCCAAGTAAGATTAGTTGTGATCAGTTTTCCAGCAGTTTTTAATTATATTTATCAATATGTTGGTGATAAAATTAGTTGAATATGTACACTACACATAGGGCCATAATAAAAAGAAGGTAAACAAAGTTTTTTTTTTTATTGTTTTGTTTTGTTATTTCCTCGCAAGTACGGATGCTAATTAGCTCTACAAAGAAAAAAAAAGATTACTTTATTACGTGATAATATTGCATTGTTTCTCAATAATTACTGTACTCACATTACTCAGGTCACTAGTCCCATTTAGTCTCTTCATTTGCTGTAAAGTGAGTGTATGATTGTAATGATAAACTAGGACAAAGTATTGTAATATACTGTAATATACGTTATAGGCATTTCGATTTGCGCAAACTGACAACATTGTAAAAAAATAAAAAATAAATTAGGGGAACTGTAATAGAGATACTTCACAGTTTTTCACTGTTCAGCTGCACTTCACTTCTGCTACACTATGACATATTTATCGCTGATGAAAACAATCTTATTATGTTGTAAATACAATATTATCTTGTAATAACGCAATAAAAATGTGTGAGTGTTGCTAATGATCTTCTGTACACAGGCTGACATTTATTTTCTTGCAAACACCAATATTGACAAAAACAGAGGGATATGATATCTCTTTCCCCTCCTTTCTGTTCAATTTTGTTTTGTTACCCTGAGCTAAAACACGGCTTACATACAGTATAATAAGCATAGCCCCTGCTGCTGTGTACAAAAAAAGCAGCAGAAGATGACGGTTTAATTTAAAAAAAAAAAAAAACCCATAATGTAACAAAAGCCTTCAATTATTTTTATTCCTTTCTTTCAGATTCCATTGATTGTGTGAAGTGCCCTTTGGAATACAGGTCGAATGAGCAAAGAGATACATGTATCTTAAAGGACACTGAATTCCTTTCATTTGGAGAACTCATGGGAATATTGTTAGTGATATTCTCATTGACTGGAGCCTGTTTAACCACTGCTATAGCTATTGTTTTCTTTCGTTACAGAGATACCCCCATGGTTAAAGCTAATAACTCTGAGCTCAGTTTCCTTCTACTGTTTTCATTAGCACTGTGTTTCCTTTGTGCACTTACTTTCATTGGCCAGCCCTCTGAGTGGTCCTGTATGTTGCGCCACACTGCCTTTGGGATCACATTTGTCCTGTGCCTCTCTTGTGTTCTGGGGAAAACAATAGTTGTGTTAATGGTGTTTAGGTCTACACTTCCTGGTAATAATACGATGAAATGGTTTGGACCCGCCCAGCAGCGGTTAAGTGTTTTTGCATTCACATTCATTCAGGCTTTAATATGCACTCTTTGGCTGGCTATATCCCCTCCTTTACCTCATAAAAACATGAGATCCTACAAAGACAGAATCATTCTAGAATGTGACCTGGGATCTGCAGCAGCATTTTATGCTGTGTTAGGGTATATTGGGTTTCTTGCTGCCATGTGCTTTGTGCTCGCTTTTCTGGCTCGTAAGCTTCCAGATAACTTTAATGAAGCTAAATACATTACATTTAGCATGCTCATATTCTGTGCTGTCTGGATCACTTTCATCCCAGCTTACATCAGTTCACCTGGGAAGTACACAGTTGCCGTAGAAATATTTGCAATTTTATCTTCTAGTTTTGGTTTGCTCGTCTGTATTTTTGCTCCTAAATGTTACATTATAATACTGAAACCTGAGAAGAATACAAAAAAACATTTGATGGGAAAAGTGCCCCCAAAATCACTTTGAAAAATAAGCTTATACACTATAGTATGAATGTTTAAATTGTGCTCTTTTTTGTTTTGTTTTTAATAAATTGCTAACGTGTATACAGGTGTCCTAAAGTGTGAAGCATACACTTAATTACAGTTTTTATACTGTATTCAAAATCTTCTAGGTTTATATAGTAGAAAATAAAAATGTTAGTCAAAGAAGTTTCAACAAGAATTGCACACAGAAAGAATGCAGGTACATAGAAATATAAATATGATTGTAGGTGTTTGTTTGAAACAGTTGTTTTAAAAAAAATATATAAATATTTAAGGATCATTTCAAAGTGTTTTAGCATGTTACATGTATGTGTAAGGTAATTTCAAACCATGTAGAACAAAATGACACGTATTTGCTTCTTTTAAATGACAGGTAAGCAAACATTTTCTAAAAATCTGGCAACATCATAAATGCACTGTCTGTCATGCACCGACTCTTCCATCCTTATAGGACATGTCACTCAATGACATCAGTTTATGTGATTATTAAAGAGTAAACCAGTATCGTTTCACCAGTGCTTTCACTTTGTAAAGCACCCTTTTACAGTGAATTAGTATGTCAAATATTTACTAAATAAAATTAGTAATTGATCTGAATGCAGTTTGTGTTTTTGTGCTGTATTTTCACTGTGTTTATGTTCTGTAATTTCTGCTGTAATTGTGTTCCCTTCCCGCTCTGTATTTCCTGCTGCTGGTTCAATGTGCCTCTGACTGTGTCTATGTAGTCTTAGTTTGCTTGTAGTGCATAGCCTGTGTCTCCCCTGTGATTGGTCCTATCTGTGAGACACTGTGTGTGCACGTGTTCTGTGTGTTCCCATTGGCCCGAAGCGTGCGGCTGAAGACCAATGGGATGTGTAAGCTCTGGTATTCTGTTAGCATAAAGGGACGGAGCTAAGTTTCTAAAAGGCGCTCCACCGCCATTTTATGTGCTGCTGCTGTTCTGGTTGCTGAGTTCCTGTTTTTAGCTGTTTGAATCGTGTGTTGCTGACCAAGCTGTGGTCTCTGTTCTGGGTGCTGCGAGAGCGTCCAGTATTGTTGTAACAGAGCTGTCGACTCTGGTTTGGGTGCTCGAGATAGTATCTCTCTGTTTACTGCCCCCTGCTTGATATGCTATAGTATCCACTACATACTTGTTGACTGCAATATGCATCCCTACACAGAACAAGACTATGATCTTGTCATTAAGCTACAAAATTCATGGTAAGTACTACACCTAGTTGCTGTTTTTTTTTTTGTTCTTTCTCCCCAAGCGGGATCAATCAAACATGCAATTTGATGATCAGACTTTGATGAAACCTAGGAATTTAACTCAGTAATTATATGTCAGGTATTTTACAACGTAAACTCATGAAGTCCTAGTTTTGGTCTCTGATCAGAAAGCCCATTTTGAAATGTTACTGCTTACAGTAGTAACTGCTCTTTTTATAAGGGCAGAAGTAAGCCTGTCTGCAAGTTGCAAGGAAGACTAATATTGCTTCTGTTTTTAAAGGATGGAGACATTACAATTGGGGAAATATTTTCATTTCACAAGAACCCAGAAGATGCCAAACCCACATTTACCGGGGCAGAGGGAAAAACAGGTCGCAAAAACACCTTTGCGACACCAGATAGGTGGCAAAATGTATTTTTTAAAAGGAGTATGTCAGTGGCACAGTGAAATTTTAGGTTTTGTGCTTTTTTACAGCTTGTTAAGCAACTGACATTTATAACTGGTTCTATTTTGCAAATAATGGCTTATTTTCAAAAGGTGCAAAATACCAAAATTTAAACTTATTAAAACTGTGAACGCTGCCAGGGCTACTGAGCTATAATCTACAATTCTTTGACTGCAGCACGAGAGGTAAGGGTTGAGAAAAAAACAACCCTATCCTAAACCCAGCATACTTCATCCCTGTCAGATATTTCTAGATCTAACTATAAAACAAGTTATGAGTAGATACAGATTGCAAATAGGCACTATAACAGAGATGTGTGATCTGCTTAAGTCTGATTTAGAATCACTAACAGCCTGTAGTCACGCTATACTTGCGCCTGTAAAGGTTACAGTAGCAATTAATTTTCATGCAACGGGTGCCATCCAGACAGCAGCTGGGGATAGATCAGGCATCTGTCAGTCTTTTATGTCAAAGATACTGCCCGATGTCACAGATGCACTTTTCCGTTGGGCTAGGGTATGTACTATTTCCAACTGGGGATGTAGAACAAAATAAAACCAAACAGAAATATTATCAGTTGTCTGGCTTCCCAAACATGCTATATGTGTAATAGATTGTAATATCTCCAGATTCAAGGAATGAAAACATCATAATTCTTTAACTGTGCAAGTTTTATGTGATGCTAAATGTATTATCACAGATGTAATTGCCAAGTACCCAGGCTCATGCCACGACTCATTTATCGTGGAGAACAGTGCCTCATAAGTGGAAGCTGGCTAATTTTAGAATATATGAAATACATCATTAACATGTGACCATTCGAAAACATATCTAACAAACGCATATTAATGTTTAACATTTTTAATGATCTTTCACAAATATAAACATTAAGATATTGCAAGTTAACAATGAGCAAATTATACTATAACAGGGACAGCATACTGTCACTGGCTTCTCGGGTACATGCCTGCATCTGCAGGAAAGAGTCAGACGCGCCACCTGTGATATTCTACCAGCTGTAATTACAGGGAATCACAGCTGAGGATTCGATGGCTGAGGTTCCTTGACTGGCTTGCGAGCGTGGCTCAATATAAAAAGGGAGCCACTAACACACCCCTGGCCTGATTAGTCAGAAAACACTGGTCTTTGTCACAGAGATCCAAGGCTCAAAGGATCAAAGAAACAAAGCAAAAAAGGAAAATAAAAATTGCGAGTAAAGAAACCCAAACCATTGATCACCGCAAGTGGAACTGGGGTATTGATTTTAGCAATTAGAATAGCGTTTAGTTAAAGGATTTAAAATCCCATCAAAGTATATGAAGGGCATGTTAGGATAGGTTCCTGGAGAAGAGGGACCTCCCTTTTCAGTATTAGCTGTGTTTTTCCCCACTGTGTTTTATTTAGCATTTTGTCTTTCTTTTGTTTACACTCTAGTTTGTGTATATGCACCCGTGAGCTGTTCCATCGCTGGTACAGTCAGGTTGTTTACCTGACCTCTGCTCTACCCTGCCAGAGGTGTTACAACTGCTGGTATTTCAACAACAAGAAAGTCTGTCAATATTGTAAATAAATCTCGGGTGCCTGTGCAGCGTTGCAAAGTCAATTCCTGTGTCTATCTCATCAGCGGATACCCACAACCCCCTTTTAAAGATACAATAAAACATACATCTAATTTTGTGTCAGTTTGCAGCAGTGTACTTTTTACCCCCACGTTGATTTTATTTTTTCTACAATGGTAAAAATAATATTTAAAAAAGGAAAAAAGTATAAATAAAACTAGCAAGTTTTTATTTTTATATTTCTTAGTTGAAATACATACCTTGTATTCATGATCTACTTGAGGCAAATGGTTCAGTATCAGTCTAAATGTAACTGTTTCATGAAGAACATGTCTTCAGTCACTTTCAATGCTTTTTATTTACAGCACCAACAAAGCTTTAAATACAGCAGTTTGCATGGCACCTGGGTTTGCTGCTATTTAGCACCCTGATTGGGGACCCTTGGCTTGTATTAATTGTATATTTAACCACTACATGAATTCTTGGAGCTCCATAGTGGATACTTATATAATAATTTAACTAAACATGATTAAAAATAGAAGATAATATAAACTGGTACTCTTGCAGGCAAACAAAGGGTTATATAGATATTATGTAGACCAATAAAACCTAATCTTTTAGCTGATGTACTTTTGTTTCTGTGTACATTGACATAAGTTATTTACAGGGATACTTTACGGAGTGCAATCCTTTATTGGTTAGCATATGTGGTTTCATTCTTCCCATTTATCTGTGTGGCAGAGCAAAGCTCTGCCCTTTTTAAATTGGCAGGGATGGGGTTAATTTCCCCTACCTGCCTGGGTTTATTATGTTCAGGTGGCTGGGGTTGATTAGTTGATTAGGTTAATTAACGATCAATCAGCGCCCAGCCACCCTACATAAAAGGAGGCCTCTGCTGCTCATTTGGAAGGAGGGAGCTGAGGAAGCAGGTTGGTGGGTTTTTGAGTGTGTGATTTTTGAATTTTGACAAATCCAGTGAAGGCATTACCCAGCCTGGAAATTGTTATTTTTGTTTTTTGTCTTTCTTTGTGTTTAAATCGCTTTGTTTTGGCCCTTGTGCCCTTTTTTGTGTATTTATAATAAAATAATTACTTTTTTGAACTACAGACTGTCTCTGGGCCTATATCCACTCGCCAGCCTGCCACAATCCTCTATATAATTTAATAGATTTGAAACCTTACAATAAAAAGTGAATTATTAGAGTCAGTTAACATGGATTAGTATAAACACTGAATTTGTACGATATCATAAATAAAAATTTACACAAATTATTAACAAAACAGATGCACACAGATAAGAATCAGTACTGAGAGTTTGGAATTTTGCAAATAATCCAGCAGACTTTTTTTTTTTTAAATGTCTTTTGTCAGGAAATGTTCAAGCTTATTTCACTCACAAGGAGCTGCAAACACAAATGAATATCTTCCTTTTTCTACAGCATTTCTATTTTCATGAGCTGGGTGCAAGAGGCTTACACTCACAGTAACACAGCAAACACCTTTTAAAAATGAATGATTCTGCACTCGAATAATATTTATTTATCTGTTTATTATCCTATGATATTATTAGTCAGTGTGTTTTGCTGGTTCAGCTAACACTAGTATATTTAATCTGTTGGACAGTCTCAGGTATCAGATGGCAGCCATAGCTTTGCTGAAGCAGGCATAGTAGCGGCAGGGGGGACTGTTTAGTTCATAGAGTAGCTAGAAAGCTTCCAGGAAGGAGGGAGCTAGTGTAGCATTTTGTAATGCAAACAAACTAAAACAATGTCTGTTTTTTTGATGAAGCACAGAAAGCTAAACAATGGAATATTGTTCTATAGTAAACTGTAACCATTACATATGCATATGATCTGTATTTCAGTCATTAAAACTCACTCATACTGTGTGATCAGTCAAGCTTTCCTTATTTCAAATTGTAAGCAAGAGAAACCCTCCTTTTTCCAAGCCTATATCATTTTCAGTGTTTTTTTTATGTTTGTTGCTTTTATATTATTAAAACAACAGAAAAACAAAACATCCCAATACCCCCATAGCAATTACAAAGTGAGATTCATTGAAGTTTCTTTCAGACATAGACGATTATTATGTGGTTGTTCTTTCTTCAGGCAGATTCAATCAAACATTGCATTTACCTTTGAGAATTAAAAGAGACTAAGAACTTGGCAGTTCAATCCCAGATGATTTCACAACATACTATTTATACAGGTGAAACCATATCTTCATGAGTCTGATGAGAAAGACCATAGTGAAATGTTACTCCTTGCAGTAGCATTAACTGCTCTATTAACAGGGGCGGAGAATCCGGTTTGCAGACTACAAGGCAGACCAGAATTGCCTCTGTTTTCGAAGGATGGAGACATTATAATTGGGGGAATCTTTTCATTACATGATAACCTTGTAGATGTCAAACCTACATTCAACGTCATGCCTCAACCATTAAAATGCAAAGAGTAAGTTAAAATTAGAAAATATTTTAAACTTGTTATATTATTATTATTATTATTATTATTATTATTATTATTATTATTAGGTTACTGGCTATTCAGTACTTTTTAAAATACTGTTCTGCTATAAACAGTACTCTTAAATGTATTAAGGAATTAAATATTTTAAAAGTATTATATTAAAGTTTGTATGTATGAAACATTTTCATAGTTTCATTGACATGCACATTTACTTCACTCAAACAGACTGTTACATGTATGTAAACAAACAAACTGTTACATGTATGCAATTATATAAAAAATTTATGATTTGTAGACTTGATTGATCAAATGGATGTAATAAGCAAGGTTCTCACAAGTACAGTGGTACACCGAATGTTATCTAATTACTACAAATGCAGAATTACTTGGGGGTGGTGGGGGGGGATATTTAGTTTTACATTTTTTTCGCAAAGGTAATAGCCAGGACTGGTATCACATTTACAGATTTAAATACTGCATGCTGTTTATTTACTCTGTTGACTGGAGAGGTTTTTTTTTTTTTTTTAAATCTTTGTAATTAATCTGTAATTTTCCTCAGTTTAAATTTTAGAGAATTTCAATTTGCTCAGACTATGATATTTGCCATTGAAGAAATAAATAACAGTTCAGAGCTACTTCCTGGTGTTTCTCTGGGCTACAAGTTATATGACGATTGTAGTTCCATTCCATTGGCAATACGAGCAGCACTGGCTCTAGTGAATGGACAGGAAGAAAGAACGGAACTCAACTGCACCAAACAATCTACTGTTCCTGCTTATATAGGACATTCTGGGTCATCACCAAGCATAGGAGCCGCAACAACTCTTAGACCTTTTCAAATCCCAATGGTGAGAAATATACTATTTTTTATAATCAATTTTCAATATATTATAATCTGATCAGTACACAAAGTAAAACATTTGTAAACAAAGTACAGTATTATAGGATAAAACTAGCTGTGCATTACTGGATGGCAATGAGGAGATATTATGGCACTTTTATAGTACAGATATACAACTTTTAAAGCAGTCCCTAAACCAGCTGCAAAGAGCAAGTTCAATGTCTTCTGTTCATAAATATATGTCACTTTTTTAATACTGTAAAAAAGATTAACTGGCAAATTAACACTGTTCCTATTAATAGTTTCAATTTCCATGTTGTTAATGTTAACATATATTAAGGAGGCTATGTGGTCCATAAAAAAATTATATATATAAACTATTTTAGTTTCCCTAATTCCCTTTAATAAGTAAGTTATTCTGCAACCTGGGCGTGCCTTATCATTAAAAACTGAGTTCCCTTCATTTTTCAGAGATCTGGTATTTTTTGACAATTTTAGTATTTGTAATTTACTCTTAATAATCATTTCATTGACTAACAACATATTGTTGATAACTGAATTGGTTCAATACATATAATGGTTGCTGGGTATGGGTGAAAGTGCTCTCAGAACTGTCGGTGGAGGTGACTTTGTGTGTTCTTTGTAAGTGAGGTGTTACTGATATCTGGGGGCTGATTGTCAAGGAATGTTTGGGCTGTGGGTGAGGGGTAGAGAGGCTTTATGTAGTGTTGCAATGTTAAAATCAGTACAGTTGTAAAAGCAGGAGAGAGCTAACACTGCCAATTGTCCAGGGTTAATAGATAAGTATTTAATTTATATTACTCTGTATCAGAACTAATTCATAAAATCTAGAATTAGTGAATTTCTCTGTATAATTTTACTTGTATGTTGATAATAAAGCTTGATTACTGTGATTTGAAATTGTTAGTTGTGTCTGGTAATTTTCACTTTCATGTCTCAATAAATACAGTAAGAAAATATTAGGCTTTATTTTCTTACAGTACAACTGAAGAATGGACTTTTGAGATCTTAAAAACTACTGTTTGTACATTGTAGCGATAATAAACAGTATCAACTATTAAAATAAATAAATAAATAATACATTAGAAAACAATTAAAATACAAACAGTAATGGCTGGTTATATAACACATTAATAGATTATATTTATAACACAGTATGTTATTTACATAAAGTATATACTTGTACTTAATGTCTTGTAATAAATTTCAAATATTTAATGTATATTAATAGTTTTCAATGTACATGCCAATGCTGCAAAGCTTTTATACGTTTTTTGCTTATAAAAGCTAAAAGTTTTTTTTTTTTTTTAAATAATTAAATTAATTTGTTATTTCCTATTTTCCTTCAACACAGGTAAGTTATTTTGCAACCTGTGCATGTCTCGGCAACAAAAAGGAGTTCCCTTCATTTTTCAGAACCATACCAAGTGATTATTATCAAAGCAGAGCCCTGGCACAGCTTGTGAAGCATTTTGGATGGACTTGGGTTGGGACAATTAGAAATGATGATGATTATGGCAACTCAGGAATGGCTACCTTTGCACAAGAAGCCCAAAAACAGGGTGTCTGCATCGAATACTCAGAGGTTATTTACAGAACATATCCAAAAGAAAAATTCATTAAAACTGTAGACGTCATAAAAAAATCCTCATCAAGGGTTATTGTGGCTTTTACTGCTGACATAGATCTTGAAATTCTGGTTAATGAACTGTTGCTTCAGAATGTTACTGGATTTCAGTGGGTAGGCACTGAAGCTTGGATTTCTGCTGAATCTCATAAAAGAGATGCAAGTTACGGAGTGATTGGTGGGGCAATTGGATTTGCTACCAGTAATGCAGAAATAAAAGGATTGAAAGAATTTTTACAACATGTTCGTCCATCTTACACACCAGGAAATACAGGTTTGAACAAGTTTTGGGAAACAGTTTTCAATTGCAGCTTACCTACCCAAGAAAAGACAATTAATCCATGCACTGGATCTGAGAGTTTCAGTGAAATAAATAATCAGTACACTGATGTATCTGAGCTGAGAATTACCAATAATGTCTATAAAGCAATGTATGCTATAGCCCATTCACTACACAATCTGATTACATGCAAAAATGGACCTTTTGCAGATAAAACATGTACAAACCATATGAAGATTGAACCATGGCAGGTACAATAAGTTATGTTTTACTACAATGTTAATACATGAAATCCATGTGTGCACCACTGTACTAATATATTGTCTTTTAGGTATTACATTATCTGAAAACAGTTAATTTCACTACCAAGAGTGGAGAGAGTGTTTATTTTGATGAGAATGGGGATCCAGCAGCAAAATATGACTTGGTAAACTGTCAGCTTAATAAAAAAGGCAAATCAGAATATGTAACGGTTGGTCTGTATGATGCATCTTTATCAGCAGGACATCAGATTACAATGAATAATGTCAGAATTGTTTGGGCAGGTAATCAGGATAAGGTGAGGTCATTATTATTATTTTTAACAGAATACATTAAAATGTGTCTTTTTCACTTTTTAAAATAATACATTTTTATAAATTACAAATATTATCTACTGAAGGTGGAAATAGAATAAAATTAACATACTAGTAAGTTAAATTGTTAAACACACAATTTATTTCTAATGCATTTAATCTTTAAACATTTTAAATGTTTCCAAGGTGCCTAAATCAGTGTGCAGTGAGAGCTGTCCTCCAGGCACTCGGAAGGCTGTTCAGAAAGGAAAGCCTGTTTGTTGCTTTGACTGCATACCATGTGCTGATGGAGAAGTCAGCAATCAGATAGGTCAGCTGAAAGTTATAAATGAAACATAAATGTTAATATTCTGAAACATAGTATTATTATTAAATTTTGAGTGTGATACAATTAGTTGACTACTGAACATACAATACACATTTTAAGATCACAACAAACTGAATATAATAAAGTCTTACGGTGTAGTGCTGGTGTATTTATTTATTTTTACAGTTTATTTATTTATGTTTCCTCACATGTACCAATATAAAAGTTAGTTTTCCTAATCTTTCTTGTTAAAACTTATCAGTAAAACCACACAAAACTAAAATAAAATCTATTATTAGATGTTATACTATTATTCATATGATGTTGTTATCATTACTATCATTAGAAATAGTATTATTTTCTTTCAGATTCCATTGACTGTATCAAGTGCCCTTTGGAATACAAGTCGAATGAGATAAAAGATCACTGCATCTTAAAGGACACTGAATTCCTATCATTTGGAGAACTCATGGGAATAATGTTGGTGATATTCTCATTGACTGGAGCCTGTTTAACCACTGCTATAGCAATAGTTTTCTTTCGTTACAAAGATACCCCCATGGTTAAAGCTAATAACTCTGAGCTCAGTTTCCTTCTTCTGTTTTCATTAGCACTGTGTTTCCTTTGTGCACTTACTTTCATTGGCCAGCCCTCTGAGTGGTCCTGTATGTTGCGCCACACTGCCTTTGGGATCACATTTGTCCTGTGCCTCTCTTGTGTTCTGGGGAAAACAATAGTTGTGTTAATGGTGTTTAGGTCTACACTTCCTGGTAATAATATGATGAAATGGTTTGGACCTGCCCAGCAGCGGTTAAGTGTTTTTGCATTCACATTCATTCAGGCCTTAATATGCACACTTTGGCTGGCTATATCCCCTCCTTTACCTCATAAAAACATGAGATCTTACAAAGACAGAATCATTCTAGAATGTGACCTGGGATCTGCAGCAGCATTTTATGCTGTGTTAGGGTATATTGGGTTTCTTGCTGCCATGTGTTTTGTGCTCGCTTTTCTGGCTCGTAAGCTTCCAGATAATTTCAATGAAGGTAAATACATTACATTTAGCATGCTCATATTCTGTGCTGTTTGGATCACTTTCATCCCAGCTTACATCAGTTCACCTGGGAAGTATACAGTAGCTGTTGAGATATTTGCTATTTTAGCTTCTAGTTTTGGTTTGCTTGTCTGTATTTTTGCTCCTAAATGTTACATTATAATACTGAAACCTGAGAAGAATACAAAAAAACATTTGATGGGAAAAGTGCCTTCCAAGTCACTTTGAAAAATAAAAGTACATGCTACCGTATGAATCTTTAATTCATTCTTGAATTTTTTTTCTTTTTTTTTTGTTTTGAATAAATTGCTATATTCCCCCCCCCCCCCCCCCGAAAATTATATATATCTATATATATATATATATTATATATATATATATATATATATATATATATATATATATACAAGCTCACAGCTCTGGAAAAAATTAAGAGACCACTGCAAAATTATCAGTTTCTCTGTGTGGCAGGCTGGCGAGTGGATAGAGGCCCAGAGACAGACTGCAGTTCAAAAAAATAACTATTTTATTATAAATAAACACAAAATGAAAGGGCACAAGGGCCAAAACAAAACAATTTAAACACAAAGAAAGACAAAAAGCAAAATTTACAAAAATAACAATCTCCAGGCTGGGCAATGCCTTCACTGGATTCAAGCTCTCCAAACAACCAAAAAAAAAACCAACCTGCTTCCTCAGCTCCCTCTCTCCCAAATGAGAAGCAGAGGCCTCCTTTTATATCAGGTGGCTGGGCACTGATTGATCGTTAATCAACCTAATCAACTAATCAACCCCAGCCACCTGAACATAATAAACCCAGGCAGGCAGGGGAAGTTAACCCCATCCCTGCCAATTTAAAAGGGCAGAGCTTTGCTCTGCCACACTCTGGTTTTACTATTTATAGGTATGTGTTTGGGTAAAATGAACATTTTTGTTTTATTCTATAAACTACTGACAACATTTCTCCCAAATTTCAAATAAAAATATTGTCATTTAGAGCATTTATTTGCAGAAAATGACAACTGGTCAAAATAACAAAAAAGATGCAGTGTTGTCAGACCTCGAATAATGCAAAGAAAATAAGTTAAGATTCATTTTTAAACAAACAATACTAATGTTTTAACTTAGAAAGAGTTCAGAAATCAATATTTGGTGGAATAACCCTGATTTTCAAGCACAGCTTTCATGCGTCTTGGCATGCTCTCCACCAGTCTTTCACATTGATGTTGGGTGACTTTATGCCACTCCTGGCTCAAAAATTCAAGCAGCTCGGCTTTGTTTGATGGCTTGTGACCATCCATCTTCCTCTTGATCACATTCCAGAGGTTTTAAATGGGGTTCAGGTCTGGAGATTGGGCTGGCCATGACAGGGTCTTGATCTGGTGGTCCTCCATCCACAACTTGATTGACCTGGCTCTGTGGCATGGAGCATTGTCCTGCTGGAAAAACCAATCCTCAGAGTTGGGGAACATTGTCAGAGCAGAAGGAAGCAAGTTTTCTTCCAGGACAACCTTGTACAGACTGTGTTACTACACCCTCTTAAGCATTATTTGGACAGTATTGCACTGCAGGAAGTAATATATTGCTATCATAATGGCGAGAAAAAGGCAATTAACAAAGGAAGACAGACAGACCATTATAACCCTTAAAAGTGTAGGTCTTTCCTTTAGAGAAATTGCAAAGAATGTCAAGGTGTCAGTGAGTACAGTTTCCTACACCATCAAAGGGCACTTGGAAACTGGAGGAAACTCTGACAGGAAGAGTTCTGGCAGACCCAAAGCCACAACATAATCAGAAGACAAGTTTCTGAGAGTCAACAGCTTGCGTGATAGGTGGCTTACAGGACAACAGCTTCAAGCACAGCTTTTAACACTGGTCGAAGTAAGCAAGTCTCAGTTTCAACTGTGAAGAGAAGACTTCGAGCTGCAGGTTTGACAGGTCGAGTGGCAGTAAGAAAGCCATTGCTAAGATGGCAAAATAAGAAAAACAGGCTTGCCTGCAATGAAGCACCGCCAGTAGACTACTGAAGACTGGAAGAAGGTCTTATGGACTGATGAATCAAAATTTGAAATCTTCGGTTCATCACGCAGGGTTTTTGTACGCCATCGAGTAGGCGAAAGGATGGTTCCTTGGTGTGTGACACCAACTGTCAAACATGGAGGAGGAAGCGTGATGGTCTGGGGCTCTTTTGCTGGATCCAGAGGCGGCGACTTGCACAGAGTGAGTGGCACCCTGAATCAAAACGGCTACCACAGCAATTTGCAGCGCCATGCAATACCCTCCGGTATATGCATTGTTTGTCAGGGGTTCATCCTACAGCAAGATAATGACCCAAAACATACCTCCAGGCTATGTCAGAACTACCTTAGAAGAAAAGAACAAGACGGTAGGCTTCAAATCATGGAATGGCCAGCACAGTCTCCAGACATAAACCCCATCGCGCTGGTTTGGGATGAACTGGACAGAAGGGTGAAAGCAAAGCAACCTACAAGTACAACACATTTGTGGGAACTTCTGCAACAATGCTGGGAAGAACTTGCTGAACAATATTTGATTTCCATTGTAGAAAGAATGCCACAAGTGTGATTCATTGATTTCATTTTTATCTCCAATTGTTTATTTGTTCTATGTTTTAATTTCAGAGTACATTGAGACATTAAACTATGTAAATTTCAATAAAAACAGGAAAAATGGAGGTGTTCTAAAACTTTTGACCAGTAGTGTGTGTGTGTGTGTGTGTGTGTGTGTGTGTGTGTGTGTGTGTGTGTGTGTGTGTGTGGTATATATATATATATATATATATATATATATATATATATATATATATATATATATATATATACACACACACACACACACACACACACACACACACACACACACATATATACAGTTAACTGTATTACATTCACAATAGTATAGGTCAGTAATATACACAATAAAATGCTAGTAATTCACAAAAGTTTGGATAGGGATTGCAACAGACAAAACACAGTAAACTAACGATAAATATGAGTCTAAGTGTTTGTCTAGAACACTATTGCACACAATATTATAAAATTTAACACAGTTTAATTGGAAGTATTTTGTCATTCCGATCCATACAGAACAAAATGGCCTATTTAGCAAATTACAGGTAACCAATTTTCTCCAAATCAGCAACGCCAAAAATGCTGTGCACTTTTTGTCATGCACCTATCTTCCTTTTTTAGGACTTGTCATTGATATATCACAAAACACTGACACATTAGGAAATGTAATCATGATCCATTTGCACCCTGGTTTAGATTTGGTACCGAAAATAGTTCTTTTTTTTTTTTTTTTTTTTTTTTAGCAATAGTCCAAGTCCTGTGAGAAATAAAAAGTAAACAGGCACAGCATTGCTAGTGCTTTCACCTGTCAAAGCACCCTTTTATACTGAACTTACTGTATATGTCAAATATTTGCTAAATAAAACGAATAGCTGTTCTAAAATAAAGTTTGCTTAGATTGTCTTCTCTACCAACATTTTTTTTCTTAAACCGTCGTAATACTGTTGTTAAATTCCTACGTAAATTGTGTGATCCTTAATGCATGTCAGATGTCGTTTCATTATTGTGTTACTTCTAAAATCGTTAGTTATTTTAAATTGTAAACAACGGGGATATTTCAAGCTGATTTTTCACTGGCCAGCCCTCTAAGTGGTCCTGCATGTTGCGCCACACTGCCTTTGGGATCACATTTGTCCCGTGCCTCTCTTGTATTCTGGGGAAAACAATAGTTGTGTTAATGGCGTTTAGGTCTTTCGTTCCTGGTAATAATATAATGAAATGGTTTGGGCCTGCCCAGCATCGGTTACGTGTTTTTATTTTCACACTCATACAGTGCCTATAGTAAATATTCACCCCCCTTAGACGTTTTCTCAGTTTGTTGTGTTAAACCTGAAATCTTGATGCGTTTAAATGGGATTTTTTCCCCCTTTGATTTACACAACCTACTCAACACTTTGAAGAGGCAAGATCATTTTTATTGTGAAACAACAGTTAATGGAAAAAAAAATAAAAATAAAGAAATGTCTTGGTTAGATAAGCATTCACCCCCCCTGAGTCAATACTTGGTAGAACCACCTTCGACAGCAATTACAGCTTTAAGTCTTTTGGGGTAAGTCTCTACCAGGTTTGCACATCTGGTTCGTGCAATATTTGCCTGTTCTTGGCAAAATTGTTCAAGCTATGTCAAATTGCTGATGGAAAGCATCCCCATTGCATTATGCTGCCACCACCATGCTTCACAGTAGGGATGGTGTTACCTAGGTGATGTGCTGTGTTGGGTTTGCACCAGACATAACGCTTTGCATTTAGGCCAAATAGTTCAATTTTTGTTTCATCGGACCACAGAATCTTTTGCCACATCTTTTCAGGGTCTCCCACATGCCATTTTGCAAGCAGGATTTTACATGGGCTTTTTTCAGAAATAGCTTCTGCAACTCTTCCATACAGGCCAGATTTATGGAGTACCTCAGCTATTGTTGACAGATGGACAGTTTCTCCCATCTCAGCTATGGAATGGGTGTACTGGGTTTCTTGCTGCCATGTGGTTTGTGATCGCTTTTCTGGCCTGAAAGCTGCCAGATAACCTTAATGAAGATAAATACATTACATTCAGCATGCTCATATTCTGTGCAGTTTGCATCACTTTTATCCCAGCCTACATCAGTTCACCTGGGAAGTACACAGTGGCAGTAGAAATAAAATAGCTTTGGTTTGCTCTTCTGTATTGTTGCTCCTAAATGCTATATTATATTATTTAAGCCTGAGAAGAATACAAAAAAGTGCCTTTGAATATGAAAATTTAAACATTCACATCATTTCAGTTGTTGTATTAAATTTACAACATTACAATGTATAGAACAGTGCAAAACATAAGTTTGACTAAGAATTGAAAACAGACAGAATACAGTTATGTGGGATTATAAATATGAGGATAGGGGGCAGATTACATCTACATTCTGTGCTCTGCTTTAGCTAAAGTGGGATTAATGCTATTACAACAAAAATGAATGGCGCCACACAAAAGGGAGTTTGTGGCTTCTGTAATGTGACGCCACGTGGGGGGAGGGGGGGTCATTTTAACATGGTATAAAAACACATTAATTCAAGCGTTGTAGCCACCGCATTGGGTAACGCAGGTCCTTTTTTAAAGACAGCTTCAAAGTTGCTCTTATACAGCGTGCTTGAAGATTCACTTTTAAAAAACAATAACACAATATATAAATGAAATATAAAATGGGCACTATATCATACCAAATTTGTCATGTATACCTTTTTTTTAGGTACAGTGTGATATTATACAGTCTGTAAACCAGCACACTGTATTATCTGGCAGAATTTTCTGTTCCCATGTGAGGCCAGATTAGACAGGTTTTACTATACACTATTGGATGCAACAAATTCTGTAATACACACACATGCCCTATTGTTAAGTCACTGCTACTAAGATATTTTTACAGTTTCTAGGATTTGAATGAAAAATATTTCATCCAAAGATATTTAGCTAAGATTAATTGTTAGTGTTGAAAGATTTCTTAATTTTATTTTGGTATTGGAACATTTCAGCTGTAGGCTTGTGACAAAAATATAATGAGTTCTGGTTGTAAATCTCCCTCCCGACTTGTGAGGACACTAAGTAGCAAAAGGGAAGTCTTTGGACGGGCTGGCCTGACAATTCATTTCCAGGGTCTGGAAGTCAATCAGCCTGGAAGAAGGCGACGGAAGACCCGGAAGGTAAACAATGTAGCAGCTGCAGGAAATAGAGACAGCTGCAATCGTTTACCAAAGGGTCATGCATGATAGCATAAAGGGGATGGAGAATCGTAAAACTTTTCCTTCGCTTGCTTTAAAGATACGAGGAACTGGAAGGACCGGGAGATTTCCCTAATTAGAGAGAAATAAATAAAAAGAAAGAGTTTGTGAGTGTTTTGTTTGTTTTGTCTGTTTAGTAACTGTCTGTGTTTTGTTATCACTAGACGACTAAACACGAATCCGGAGCTGTTGCCAAGGGCCAGCACAAAACCGGATCAACACTGTACTACAGTCACAATTAACATTGTTATCACCATTTCTTCACCACTACAGCATGTATTATATTGTACCACATCAGAAGCACTGAGAGCACTCACTTTGGACTTTGTGATAGTGTGTGTGTGTGTGTCTAATTGTGTGTGTTAAGTACTGTGCTTATTATCTACAGGATTGCAACCCCCCTTTTTCACTGCACAATACACATTGGTTTATATCATCTATAGCAACTGTTTGAATAAAGTGTGTATGTATATATATATATATATATATATATATATATATATATATATATATATATATATATATATATATACATATACACACACACACACACACACACACACACACATATACATATATATGTCTCATGTTTTTGTAATAAATGTCTCATGTCGGTTGCTTCCTATTATCAATTCACAAGGTTTCTTTCTTCCCGCTTGCTTCTGTCAAGTGAATTTGCTATTGCTTTCACATGGTTAGAAAAAAAGAAAACAATTACTAATTCAAATTCACTGGTTTCAGACATAGATGATTAATATTCAGTTATTCTTTTTCCTCAGGCAGATTAATTCAGAAATTGAATTTACCTTTGAGAATTAATGCTTTGGTGAGACACAGAACTGACTCTCATTCAATCCCAGGTGATTTCATAACTAACTATTTAAACACGTGAAATCATATCTTCATGAGTCTGATGAGAAAGAACATTGTGAAATGTTACTGCTCGCAGTAGTATTAACTGCTCTATTAACAGAGGCAGAGAACCCTGTTTGCAGGCTACAAGGCAGACCAGAATTGCCTCTGTTTTCAAAGGATGGAGACATTATAATTGGGGGAATCTTTTCATTTCATGATAACCTTGTAAATGCAAAACCTGCATTCAGTGCCATGCCTCAGCCACTAAAATGCAAAAAGTAAGTTAAAACTACAAATTATTTCAAAATATGTTTGTTTTAGGTTGCAGAATATTCTGCTTTATATATTTATTTCTTCTGCTATACATATTACTGTCTGTTTTATAATTAGGTTACAGATTACTTTATATATTTATTTCTTCTGCTATAAATATTACTGTTTGGTATTATTTCTATGTACAACATTTCCATACTGTGAAAGACATTGCACATTTCTTTTAATTTCTGGATATTATTTTTACATATACTAACACACATACTTTATTCAAATAAATATGGTGGTACATTTTTGTACAAACAATAATAAATATTTATGCTTTGTTGAATTTATCTTCATTGATAAATTGATTTTAATAAGTAAAATTAATGACACGTGCAGGGGTACCTATAATGTTTTCCATTTACTAACAAAGCAGAATGCAAAATGAATGCAGTGTGGGATATTTGCTGCATGCACTTTAATCACAATTGCATTAAAGGGCCAGTTGGGTTGGAGCCATACCTCATTGGGGAGGGTAGTCTTTTTTTAAATCTGTGTAATTATTTTGTGCATTTTCCTTACAGTTTAAATTTTAGAGAATTTCAATTTGCTCAGACTATGATATTTGCCATTGAAGAAATAAATAACAGTTCAGAGCTACTTCCTGGTGTTTCTCTGGGCTACAAGTTATATGACGGTTGTAGTTCCATACCATTGGCAATACAAGCAGCAATGGCTTTTATGAATGGACAGGAAGAAAGAACGGACCTCAACTGCACCAAAGAATCTACTGTTGCTGCTTTTATAGGACCATCTGGGTCATCACCAAGCATAGGAGTCGCAACAACTCTTAGACCTTTTCAAATCCCAATGGTGAGGAATGTATTATATCTTAAAATTTATTTCTTATATTAAAAAAATCTAAACGGTCTAAATTAAGCAAAACATCTTGAAATACATTATACAAGGCTAAAAACTACTTAAAGATACAGTAAACCGACATATGTGGGCAAAGTCATGTTAGTGGTGACCTACACAGTTATTATACTACTTTTAAAAGAAGTCCCTTAACCTAATGCAAACAAAAAGCCAGTTTAATGAATTGTGTTCATGAAAAAATATAGCAATTTAATGTAATTAAACATAAACTGGTTAAGAAACAAATTAATCAGTATTCAATTCTTATACATGTTGCTGATATTGCAATAACATGTTCCAAGAACAGTTAAATTGATGTTTTTTAGCATGTGTTATTGTTTTTCAGATTATTTGATATAAAATGTGTGTTTCCCTTTACCATTTGCCATAACATTTGCAGAATTGTTATTTTATATGTTCTTTCAATACAGATAAGTTATTTTGCAACCTGTGCATGCCTTAGCGACAAAAAGGAGTTTCCTTCATTTTTCAGAACCATACCAAGTGATTATTATCAAAGCAGAGCCCTGGCACAGCTTGTGAAGCATTTTGGATGGACTTGGGTTGGGGCAATCAGGAGTGACAATGATTATGGCAACTCAGGAATGGCTACCTTTGTGCAAGCTGCCAAAGAACAGGGGGTTTGCATTGAATATTCAGAAGCTATTTATAGAGCTAATCCGAGAGAGAAATTTCTTAAAACTGTGAACACTATAAAAGAATCTTCTTCAAAGGTTATTGTGGCTTTCACTTCTTTCATAGATATTGATTTTCTATTAAAAGAGCTGTTGCTTCAGAATGTCACTGGCTTGCAGTGGATAGGCAGTGAAGCTTGGATTTCTAAGGAAACTCTAGCAACAGAAGCAAGTTACAGAGTGTTCGGTGGGGCAATTGGATTTGCTATCAGTAATGCACAAATAACAGGATTGAAAGAATTTTTACAGCATGTTCGTCCATCTTACACACCAGGGAACATGGGTTTGAACACGTTTTGGGAAACAGTTTTCAGTTGTACATTGACTACTCAAGAAAATACTTCAAACATTAATCCATGCACAGGATCTGAGAATTTTGGAGAAATAAACAACCAGTACACTGATGTATTTGAGCTAAGAATTACCAATAATGTATATAAAGCAATGTATGCTATAGCCCATTCACTACACAATCTGATTACATGCAAAAATGGACCTTTTGCAGATATGACATGTACAAACCATATGAAGATTGAACCATGGCAGGTACAGTAAGGATTATGACTTATAATATAAGTTATATATATAATTCAATTTAAATTCATATGTGCACCACTGTACTAATATATTGCCTTATTTTAGGTACTACATTATCTGAAAACAGTTAATTTCACTACCAGGAATGGAGAGAGTGTTTATTTTGATAAGAATGGGGATATAACAGCAAGATATGAATTAGTAAACTGGCAGCTGAATAAAAAGGGCAAAACACAATTTGTAACAGTTGGTCTCTATGATGCATCCTTAGCAGAAGGACGTCAATTTATAATGAATAACATCTCCATTGTCTGGACAGGTGATCAAGATAAGGTAAGATCATTGGAAATCTTTTTCTAAATTTAAATTATATTATATATATATATATATATATATATATATATATATATATATATATATATATATATATATAGATAGATAGATAGATAGATAGATAGATAGATAGATAGATAGATAGATAGATACACACACACACAGTATGCAACAGTTCTATTTTTATGAATAGTATTTTTTCACTTTTTATAGCTTAGTTAGTCCATTTTTTAGTAATTGTCTAACTTTTTATAGGTAAGAAAACAGAAAAAAACACACAATAGCAAATAAATAAGCCTCTATAGCCAATTCCTATAGCATCACGTTTTAAAAAATGTTAATTATTTTTCAAGGTTCCTAAGTCAGTGTGTAGTGAGAGCTGTCCTCCAGGCACTCGGAAGGCTGTTCAGAAAGGAAAGCCTGTTTGCTGCTTTGACTGCATACCATGTGCTGATGGAGAAATCAGCAATCAGACAGGTAACTGAAAAGCAATAAATGAAACACCAATGGAAATCTTTTAGAAACACACATTAAGACACAGTTTAAGTAAAATTAGTTGTGGTCAGTTTTCCAGCATATTTTGTATTACATTTATTAATATGCTGGTGATAAAATTAGTTTTATATGTACACTACACAGAAGGTAAAAAAAAAAAAGTCTTGAAGATTTAATTGTGCCGTTTCAATTTTTATTATTTATTATTTCCTTGCAAGTACAGAGCTAATTAGCGCCACAAAGAAACAAAAGTATTGTGTTATTATGAGATAATATTGCATGATTTCACAATAATTACTGTGTTATTTTGCAATAAATAAACAGCCCTTAAGTCTCCTTATTTTGCTGTAAAATTGGTGTATGATTGTACTTAATGATAAACTAGTACAAAAGTATTGTAATATAAGTTATAGAAAACTCTGAATGTGTTTTTTTTTTTTTTACAAAGCCAGGCATTCCAACTTGCACAAACTGACACCATTGCAAATATTTCACATTTAGGGAACTGTAATAGAGATACTTCACAGTTTCTCACTGGCCCGTTGCAATTCACTTCTGCAACACTATGACATCTATATCGCTGAAGAAAACAATCTATTATTATCTTGTAAATACAATATTATCTTGTAATAACACAACAACAAAACAATGTGTGTGACGCTAATGAGCTTCTGTACACCAGTTGAAAAACTCTCTATAACAAACACCAACATTGACAAAAACAGAGCGATATCTCTTCCCCTCCTTCCTGTTCAATTTAGGTTTGCTTCCCTAAACTAAAACACAACTAACATGGAGCTGTGCTGTTGTGTACAGTAGCAGCTGTGCCAGATGACGGTTTAATATATAAAAAAAAAAAAAATCAGAATGTGCCAAAAGGCTTAAATTATTATTTGTATTCCTTTCTTTCAGATTCTATTGACTGTGAGAAGTGTCCTGTGGAATACAGGTCAAATGAACAAAGAGAGCAGTGCATTTTAAAGGACAATGAATTCCTGTCATTTGGGGAAACCATGGGGATACTATTAGTAATATTCTCATTGATTGGAGCCTGTTTAACTACTGCTATAGCTATTGTGTTCTTTCTTTATAGAGATACTCCCATTGTAAGAGCTAATAACTCTGAACTCAGTTTCCTTCTTCTGTTTTCATTAACACTGTGTTTCCTTTGTGCACTTACTTTCATTGGCCAGCCCTCTGAGTGGTCCTGTATGTTGCGCCACACTGCCTTTGGGATCACATTTGTCCTGTGCATCTCTTGTGTTCTGGGGAAAACAATAGTTGTGTTAATGGCATTTAGGTCTACACTTCCTGGTAATAATATGATGAAATGGTTTGGACCCGCCCAGCAGCGGTTAAGTGTTTTTGCATTCACATTCATTCAGGGTTTAATATGCACACTTTGGCTGGCTATATCCCCTCCTTTACCTCATAAAAACATGAGATCTTACAAAGACAGAATCATTCTAGAATGTGATCTGGGATCTGCAGCAGCATTTTATGCTGTGTTAGGGTATATTGGGTTTCTTGCTGTCATGTGTTTTGTGCTCGCTTTTCTGGCCCGGAAACTTCCAGATAACTTTAATGAAGCTAAATTCATTACATTTAGCATGCTCATATTTTGTGCTGTTTGGATCACCTTTATCCCAGCTTACATCAGTTCACCTGGGAAGTACACAGTTGCTGTAGAGATATTTGCTATTTTAGCTTCTAGTTTTGGTTTGCTTTTTTGTATTTTTGCTCCCAAATGTTACATTATAATACTGCAACCTGAGAAAAATACAAAAAAACATTTGATGGGAAAAGTGTCCTCAAAATCACTTTGAAAAATAAACTTACACACTATGAATGTTTAAATTTTGCTCTTTTTTGTTTTTTTTTCAATAAATCGCTAAGGTGTATACAGGAGTTCTAGAGTGTGAAGATTTAAACATACACTTAACTATAGTTTATATATATATATATATATTAGTCAAAGAAGCTTCAATAAGAATTGTACACAGAAAGAATGCAGGTGCATAGAAATATATATGAGTATAGGTGTTTGTTTGAAACACTTGTTTAAAAAAAATATTTAAGGATCATACGTTTCAGCATATTGTATGTGTAAGGTAATTTCAAAACATATAGAACACAATGTTATATGATGAATATTTCACTCTTTTAAAATAAATGACAGCTAACCAAACTTTTCTCCACATCTGGCAAAATCATAAATTCACTGTTTGTCATGCACCTACCCTTCCATAGGACATGTCATTCATCAGTTTATGTGATTATGACAGAGAAAACCGGCATAGTTTTACCAGTGCTCCCATTTGTCAAAGCACCCATTTTTAATTGAACTTACTGTATGTGTCAGATATTTGCTGAATAAAATGAATAACTGATCTGAATAAAGTTTGCTTATATTGTCTTCTTTACCAATATTTTTTTTCTTCAACCATAGTAATATCATTAGGCTTGCTAAACTCCTAAGTTGTGTGACCATTCATGTGTGTCATATGTTGTTTCGTTATCATGTTACTTAAAAAATCAATATAAAATATTTTGATCTGATCCGTTATTTGATCGAATATATATATATATATATATATATATATATTATATATATATATATATATATATATATATATATATATATATATATAGAAAAAGAACACAACTACGAATATATTAACACGTAATTTTCAACATGTTGACGTCTAAGTATAAAACTGACGTCGTAATTTTTTTTTTAACTGGCTTGACTGAACAATAAAACTAATATCAATTCTTGTTATTTTGATTATAGTTAAGAAAACGCCAGCATATATATTTATATATATATATATTATATACACACACACACACACACACACACACACAGATATAAACAAATCCCTATCCAGTAAAATTAACCGCGAGAGAGAGAGACCCTTACATACGCATGATTGTACATTGTTACATGCTGCATGTCTTTAACATCCCCAGTGGGAGATAATGCATTGTGTTTGGTAAAGACTATTATTTATTTATTTATTTATTTTAACTCCAACAAGGTCATTGTAGCAATCATTAAGTGCTCTGGTTAATTGCAAGTTCATACCTACAGCAAGTTTATGATTACAATTCAGTTAGTCTTCCAGATCAAAAATTGATTTTACCTTTGAGAATACACGATTTGAGAGGAAAAACTTAACTTGGGAATTTAATCTCAGGTGATTTCACTACATACTATTTAAACTCATGAAGTCATAGTTTTGCAAGTCTGATCAGAAAGACCATTTTGAAATGCTACTCCTGCTCGTCGTATTAACTGCTCTCTTAACAAGGGCAGAAGAGACTGTTTGCAGGTTACAAGGAACACAAGAACTGCCTCATTTTTCAAAGGATGGCGACATTATAATTGGAGGAATCTTTTCATTTCATGACAGTCTTCTTGATGCCAAACCCACATATAACGTCAATCCTGAACCACCAAGATGCAAAGGGTAAGATAATTACAGGTACATTTTGTTCTATCATCGGGATACAGATACTCTTTATTTTACATTGTGTTCCCCTTTAAACAATAGCCTGAAACTTAACAAAATGTCTGAAATGAGAATATTAATTGATTCAAATATTAAATGGATAATGGTTCATATTCACATTGTTTTGAATCATATAATGTATGTTTTGTTTATTGTTCGATTGAATAAATTAATTAAATTATTCAAACAAAAGCTAAAAAAAATACTAGGCTAAGAGGAATGACCTTTTATTTAAATTAGAACATTAAAATAACGAAGAGGGATAATCTCCAACATAAATACACAATCATTCAGCTTAAAGGGATTTAAAACAAGAACATAATTCCTTTTTATTGTAGGCCTGCTGCCTTTTAATTATTATTTTTTGTGAATTTACCTTACAGTTTAAATATAAGAGAATTTCAATTTGCTCAGAGTATGATCTTTGCCATTGAAGAAATAAATAACAGTTCAGAGCTACTTCCTGGTGTTTCTCTGGGCTACAAGTTATATGACGATTGTAGTTCCATACCAATGGCAATACGAGCAGCATTGACTTTAGTGAATGGACAGGAAGAAGGAATGGATCTCAACTCCTGCAAACAATCTACTGTTCCTGCTTTTATAGGACATTCTGGGTCATCACCAAGCATAGGAGTCGCAACAACTCTTAGACCTTTTCAAATCCCAATGGTGAGAAATATATTATATTTCTATGATAAATATCATGTACAAATGTTTTTTTTAGAAATAAAGTATAACATGTTATCTGAACAAGCTAAAGTTACTGACATAACTGGCACAGTAAAGCTTATAAAAAATGCTTTGTTTGCAATTGATAAATACATGTAAAGCTATAATATTATGTTTAATCAAAGTCTTATCCCTTAGCAGTCCATTTATTCAGCACTTGTCATGTACATCAGGTCCAATTTATTTTCACACGCGCTGTTTATTTTACACACGCTGTTTAAAATATTTTTTGTTCAGAGTAAAACAGGTTTAAAAAGCACTGTATGGCAAAAGTACTCCACCTCCAGCCAAGCCCCACCCCTTGTTCACTGTATTTTTCACATACCTCTTTATAGACGTGCATACTGACAAAAAGCTCTGCAAATGTCTGTGGTATTTTTTGAGCGCTGCATGCGGAGCAGCTATCTCCTTTGTTTGTGTCTGTTTTAGCTCTGTGGTGCAGGGGCTCAGATACACCGCTTTATTTATTTATTTATTTAGGCTTTTCTTTTTAGGCTAATTTTTTCTAAATTTTTTCCGGAGAAAAAACGACTAGAGACCTGTACTTTACTTCTTTTTGATGGACTGGAAAGGGAAAATCGTAATGTCGGACCTGGTCACACACACACACACACACACACACACACACATATATATATATATATATATATATATATATATATATATATATATATATATATATATATATATATATGTATAAGAACAAGAAACTGTTTTTAACAATGTGTTTACATAAACTATGCACTTGTACTTTTTTGGATTACCTTGTTAAACGAACAGCTTTACTTTATATTCATTGTCATCATTTAATTGCTAATACTTTCAACAGAGGCATTTTTATCAATTAAAATACAATGATTTATTTTATATGTTGTCCCTTTTAAAGATTGCTTTACGTTTTACATAATGTTTTATTTTATTTTTATAATTAAATCATTGTGTTATTTCCTATTTTCCTTCAACACAGATAAGTTATTTTGCAACCTGTGCATGTCTCGGCAACAAAAAGGCATTTCCTTCATTTTTCAGAACCATACCAAGTGATTATTATCAAAGCAGAGCCCTGGCACAGCTTGTGAAGCATTTTGGATGGACTTGGATTGGGGCTATTAGAAATGATGATGATTATGGTAACTCAGGAATGGCTACCTTTGTGAAAGCAGCCCAAGAAGAGGGGGTTTGCATTGAATATTCAGAGACTATTTATAGAATGTATCCAAGAGAAAAACTAATTAAAACTGTAGATATTATAAAAAAGTCATCTTCAAAGGTTATTGTAGCTTTCACTTCTTACATAGATCTTGAAGTGCTGATTAAAGAACTGTTGCTTCAGAATGTCATTGGATTTCAGTGGGTAGGCACTGAAGCTTGGACTTCTGCTGAATCTCACAAAAGAGAAGCAAGTTACAGAGTTCTTGGTGGGGTAATTGGACTTGCTGTCAGTAATGCACAAATAACAGGATTGAAAGAATTTTTACAACAGGTTCGGCCATCTTATACACCCGGGAACATGGGATTGAACACATTTTGGGAATCAGTTTTTAGTTGTACCTTGCCTTCTCAAGAAAATACTGCAACAGTAAATCCATGCACAGGATCAGAGAGTTTTGAATATATAAACAATCAGTACACTGATGTGTCTGATTTGAGGATTACCAATAATGTCTATAAAGCAATGTATGCTATCGCCCATTCATTGCACAATCGTATTACATGCAAAAATGGACCTTTGCCAGATATGCCATGTGCCAACGATACCAAGATTGAACCATGGCAGGTAAAGTAAAGGATTATGTTTTACTACAATGTTAATACTATCAGAAATTAAATACATGTTTGTACTATTATACTAATATACTTACTTCTTTTAGGTATTACATCATCTGAAAACAGTTAATTTCACTATCAAGAGTGGAGAGAGTGTTTATTTTGACCAGAATGGAGATCCAGCAGCAAGATATGAAGTAGTAAACTGGCAGCTCAATAAAGAGGGCAAAACACAATTTGTAACAGTTGGTCTCTATGATGAATCTTTACCGGAAGGACAAAAGATTGTAATGAATAACGTCAGCATTGCTTGGGCAGATGGCCAACATAAGGTGTAGTCATCAAAAAAAAAAAAATACAATTGTATAATACTTGAAATCTGTATTTTTTTTTATAAAGATTGTTTTAACTATTTGTAATGTGTTTTTTTTGTGATTGTTATTATCTTTAGAGCAAGATAATAAAAATCACATGTTAAACACATTTAAATATCTAACTACACCTGCTAATGTGATTATGTCCTCTGAATTTACACCATTTTTTAAAATTGTTTCCAAGGTGCCTAAATCAGTGTGCAGTGAGAGCTGTCCTCCAGGCACTCGGAAGGCTGTTCAGAAAGGAAAGCCTATTTGCTGTTTTGACTGCATACCATGCGCTACAGCAGAAATCAGCAATACGACTGGTAAGCTAAAAAGCAGCAAGAGATAAATAAAAAACTAACACTTAGCTTTACAAACAATCAGTGAAGAAAAACACTAGCCATTTAAATAAAGGTGGGATGATCTGCTTTCATTCCTTGGCTTATTGTTGCTATGCTTCCCTGTGCTAAACAGAGCATTTACATTCAGTAGCAGGTAGTAGAGGGGTGGCAGTTTAGATCGAAGTGTGGCTAGGAGGGAGGAGTCTTGTATGCATGCCTGCAAAATTTTGGTAATGTTAACAAAGTGGTAACAAAACAATACCTGGTTTATGATGATGCAGAACGCAAAGAAGACTGAAGTATGGCAGAATATAGTAAACATTCACCCAGGAATCATATTTAAGTGTAACATTGAACATGATTGTAGGATATTACAATCACAGTTATTTTGTGTGTATATTAACTATCAAAAAGTTATTGCTCCAGCAACAAATAAGGTTTAATATTTTGAAGACATGTTTAAATATATAATTGTGAATTTTTTTTGGTTTGTTTTTGTTTTTTGGCATTTGTTTTCTACATGCCAATAGGCACTATATGTTGCTTTTACTAGAATCCTGTTAAAAGAAAAAAAAAACAATGCCTTTTTCTTTTTTGTTTGTGCAGATTCCATTGATTGTGTGAAGTGCCCTTTGGAATACAGGTCGAATGAGCAAAGAGATACATGTATCTTAAAGGACACTGAATTCCTTTCATTTGGAGAACTCATGGGAATATTGTTAGTGATATTCTCATTGACTGGAGCCTGTTTAACCACTGCTATAGCTATTGTTTTCTTTCATTACAGAGATACCCCCATGGTTAAAGCTAATAACTCTGAGCTCAGTTTCCTTCTACTGTTTTCATTAGCACTGTGTTTCCTTTGTGCACTTACTTTCATTGGCCAGCCCTCTGAGTGGTCCTGTATGTTGCGCCACACTGCCTTTGGGATCACATTTGTCCTGTGCCTCTCTTGTGTTCTGGGGAAAACAATAGTTGTGTTAATGGTGTTTAGGTCTACACTTCCTGGTAATAATACGATGAAATGGTTTGGACCCGCCCAGCAGCGGTTAAGTGTTTTTGCATTCACATTCATTCAGGCTTTAATATGCACTCTTTGGCTGGCTATATCCCCTCCTTTACCTCATAAAAACATGAGATCCTACAAAGACAGAATCATTCTAGAATGTGACCTGGGATCTGCAGCAGCATTTTATGCTGTGTTAGGGTATATTGGGTTTCTTGCTGCCATGTGCTTTGTGCTCGCTTTTCTGGCTCGTAAGCTTCCAGATAACTTTAATGAAGCTAAATACATTACATTTAGCATGCTCATATTCTGTGCTGTTTGGATCACTTTCATTCCAGCTTACATCAGTTCACCTGGGAAGTACACAGTTGCCATAGAAATATTTGCCATTTTAGCTTCCAGTTTTGGTTTGCTCGTCTGTATTTTTGCTCCTAAATGTTACATTATAATACTGAAACCTGAGAAGAATACAAAAAAACATTTGATGGGAAAAGTGCCTTCCAAGTCACTTTGAAAAATAAAAGTACTTGCTAACAGTACTTGTATATATATATATATATATATATATTATATATATTATATATATATATATATATATATATATATATATATATATATATATAATTGTATTACATTCACAATAGTATAGGTCAGTAATATACACAAAAAAATGTTAGTAATTCACAAAAGTTTGGATAGGAATTGCAACAGACAAAACACAGTAAACTAACAATATAAATATGAGTGTAAGTGTTTGTCTAGAACACTACTGCACACAATATTATAAAATTTAACACAGTTTAATTGGAAGTATTTTGTCATTCCAATCCATATAGAACAAAATGGCCTATTTAGCAAATTACAGGTAAACAACTTTCTCCAAATCAGCAACGCCAAAAATGCTGTGCACTTTTTGTCATGCACCTATCCTCCTTTTTTAGGACTTGTCATTGATATATCACAAAACACTGACACATTAGGAAATGTAATCATGATCCATTTGCACCTTGGTTTAGATTTGGTACTGAAAATAGTTATTTTCTTCTTTTGTTTTTTTAGCAATAGTCCAAGTCTTGTGAGTAATAAAAAGTAAACAGGCACAGCATTGCTAGTGCTTTCACCTGTCAAAGTACCCTTTTATACTGAACTTACTGTATATGTCAAATTTTTGCTAAACAAAACGAATAGCTGTTCTACAATAAAGTTTGCTTAGATTGTCTTCTCTACCAACATTTTTTTTCTTCCACCGTTGTAATACTGTTGTTAAATTCCTACGTAAATTGTGTGATCCTTAATGCATGTCAGATGTGGTTTCATTATCATGTCACTTCTAAAATTGTTAGTTATTTTAAATTGTAAACAACAAGGATATTTCAAGCTTTTTCATTGGCCAGCCCTCTGAGTGGTCCTGTATGTTACGCCACACTGCCTTTGGGATCAAATTTGCCCAGTGCATCTCTTGCATTCTGGGGAAAACAATAGTTGTGTTAATGGCGTTTAGGTCTACACTTCCTGGTAATAATATAATGAAATGGTGTGGGCCTGCCCAGCAGCGGTTACGTGTTTTTATTTTCACACTCATATAGTTCATGATATGCACCCTTTGGTTAACGTTATCCCCACCATTTCCAAACAAAAACATGAACTCTTTCAAAGACAGAATCATTTTAGAGTGTGACCTGGGATCTGCAGCAGCATTTTATGCTGTGTTAGGGTATATTGGGTTTCTTGCTGCCATGTGCTTTGTGCTCGCTTTTCTGGCTCGTAACCTACCAGATAACTTTAATGAAGGTAAATACATTACATTTAGCATGCTCATATTCTGTGCTGTCTGGATCACTTTCATCCCAGCTTACATCAGTTCACCTGGGAAGTACACAGTTGCCGTAGAAATATTTGCAATTTTATCTTCCAGCTTTGGTTTGCTCTTCTGCATTTTTGCTTCTAAATGTTACATTATATTATTTAAGGCTTTGATAGGAAAAGTGTCCTCGAATATGAAAATTTAAACATTCACATCATTTGAGTTGTTGTATTAAATTTACAACCTACCATGTATAGAATAGTGCAAAACATAAGTTTGAATAATTCACAAAAGTCTGAATAAGAATTGAAAATAGACAGAATACAGTTATTTGGGATTATAAACATGAGGATAGGGGCAGATTACATCTAAATTATGTGGTCTGCTTTATCTAAAGTGGGATTAATGTTATTACAACAAAAATTAAAGGGCATTTTGCAGCTTCTGTAATGTGACGCCATGCAGGGGGGGGGGGGGGGGGGGGGGGGTCATTTTAACATGATACAAAAACACATTCATTACTTTGTGCATTTCCTTTACAGTTTAAATTTTAGAGAATTTCAATTTGCTCAGACTATGCTACTTGCCATCGAAGAAATAAATAACAGTTGAGAGCTACTTCCTGGTGTTTCTCTGGGCTACAAGTTATGACGATTGTAGTTCCATTTCATTTGCAATATGAGCAGCACTGGGTAGATACTAGGTTAAAAACTACTTAAAGATACAGTAAACTGACATATGTGGGCAAAGTCATGTTAGTGGTGACCTACACAGTTATTATACTACTTTTAAAAGAAGTCCCTTAACCTAATGCAAACAAAAAGCCAGTTTAATGAATTGTGTTCATTAAAAATATAGCAATTTAATGTAATTAAACATAAACTGGTTAAAAAACAAATTAATCAGCTTTCAATTATTATACATGTTGCTGATATTGCAATAACATGTTCCAAGAACAGTTAAATTGATGTTTTTTAGCATGTGTTATCATTTTTAAGATTATTTGATATAAAATGTGTGTTTCCCTTTACCATTTGGCATAACATTTGCGGAATTGTTATTTTATATGTTCCTTCAATTACTTTGTGCATTTCCCTTATAGTTAAAATTTTAGAGAATTTCAATTTGCTCAGACTATGCTACTTGCCATTGAAGAAATAAATAACAGTTCAGAGCTACTTCCTGGTGTTTTTCTGGGCTACAAGTTATATGGCGATTGTAGTTCCATTCCATTGGCAATACAAGCAGCACTGGCTCTACTGAATGGACAGGAAGAAAGAACGGAACTCAACTGCACCAAATAATCTACTGTTCCTGCTTATATAGGACTGTGGCAGGCTGGCGAGTGGATAGAGGCCCAGTGACAGAGTGCAGTTCAAAAAAATATACTTTTATTATAAATAAAAACAAAATAAAAGGGCACAAGGGCCAAAATAACAGATATTTAAACACAAATAAAGCAAGCCAAAAAGCAAAACTTACAAAATTAAGGTTTCCAGGCTGGGCGATGCCTTCACTGGATTAAAAAAAAATCACAAACAAACACCAACCTGATCGTTAATTAAGCTAATCAACTAATCAATTCCAGCCACCTGAACACAATAAAGCCAGGCAGGTAGGGGAATTTAACCCCATCCCTGCCAATTTCTAAAGGGCAGAGCTGTGCTCTGCCACAAGGACATTCTGGGTCATCACCAAACATAGGAGCCGCAACAACTCTTAGACCTTGTGATAGAGACAGAAAGAATCGATGTTGCAAATCTCCCTCCCAACGAGAAAGGATGCTGTGTAAGGACAGTGCTATGCTGTCTCCTAGATGGTAGATGGAAATCAGAAGGGAACCATATTAGGAGGGGCGCATAGTTGCAAGTACCCAGAACGACTCCATTGCAAGCAGCTGCGGGACGGCCCTTTATTGGAGAAACCATGGCGACGGGTTGTTTGCAGGGAGCAGTGTATGGGTACAAAGGGGAAGCAGCTACGTCGGTACGCTGCCTTGCACTGAGAACGTAAACTACTAGCCGGAGGATTGCGTTTGTTGTGATACGTGTTTGTTTTGTTACGTGTTTGTTTGTTGTCTGCAGAGGAGGAATACGGAACCAGCGGCTGCAGCCACGGAGCCAGCCCACATCACTAGAGCACTACCCTCACCACATGACACCAGCAAGACCCGCCGGATTAAGAGCACACTTTCGTGCATAGGACTATTGTGGAGTGTTGTGGTAATTATTTGTGACTGAAAACCAGCCGTGTTGCCCCCGATACCATTGCTGGTAGAGGGGTGTTTTTTTTTTGTTCTTTTATTAAAAACACTGACATTTTTGAGAAAAAGAACTGTTTGGACATCGTTTTATACACCACACCAGTTGCACAGTTCACAGTTGGTGACCAGAAGTGGGATCCAGGATGGACGCAGCCACATTGGGAGCGATGTTGGAGGCACAGAAGCGAAGACACTGGGAGGGGATGGCGACCATGATGGAAAGAATGCACGCCATGTTCCTGGAAGCCAATTGGGGGAGGGAACCAGCGAGGGAACCAATGGTGCCCTTTCTCAAGGTAAGGGTGGTGAAGATGTCGCTGGAGGAAGATATCTGGTAGCCTTCGAGAGGCAGGCAACTGCAGCACAGTGGCCTCGGGAGTGGTGGGCTACTCAGCTGGGACCCAATTTGATCGGGGAAGCCCAGGCAGCTTACCAAGCCCTGACTAATGAAGACGCCCTCGACTATGACCAGGTGAAGCAACTAGATATCACAGAGGAGACACACCCAGGACTGCGCCCTCGCGTGGCGGCGCAACAACTTGCAGACCACGTGACCCGGTGGCTCTGCCCCGGCACCAACAATGCTGAAAAGATTGCAGAGCTCATAGCGATTGAGCAGTTCATAAAGGTGCTGGAGCCAGACACCCAGAACTGGGTCAGTCGCCACCATACCATGCTGAACAGAGGCAGTCAGATTGGCTGAAGGGTTCAGGATACCCTGCCCACCCCTCCAGTGGTTACTACATTGCCCCTGCCTCCAACAAGCCCCGACTAGCGGGACCACCACAAAGCCTCACCCCCACTACCCATGGACCAGCACTGCAACATCACCCCATGGATGGCCTCCCTCCAACACAATGGAGATCGAGGGCGACCCCCAGCGGGGTAAGAGCAGAGCACCCCTCCCCGCTGTCGACCTGGCAGCAGGACAACCAGGATCCGTGGGCGCCCTTTCACCCCACTTGTTACCGGTGCCAGGAGGTCAGCCACCTCGTCAGGAATTGCCCGATGGCTATGGAATGTGGTGTGACCTCCCATTATGTCCTGACAGAACCAGGAAAGTCCAGGGGTAATGATTGGAAGGGGCCTTGTATTGTTAATGTACGGGCTGGTGATGCAAGTATCCACGCATTAGTGGACTCAGGATGTGGGCAAACTTTAATTAGAAAAGCTCTATTGGCGGGGGTACCTTGGTGGTCATGTGGGGTTGTGGTCATTTCCTGTATCCATGGGGATGACAAGGACTACCCCCTCACTAAATTAGATTTGACGATTGGATGTCATACCCGCCACGTAATCGTGGCTGTGGCTGAAAAGTTGCCATATCCAGTTATTTTGGGTCGAGACTGGCCACATTTTGATGCTATGATTAATAAAATGGTAAAGCCAGTCTCCGATAAGACCTTGGGAGCAGCGGGGGAAATTATTGGGGATATTGTTCCGCTGCACACTGATTTGTTCCATTCCCAATTTTGCCCAAGAAAAACAAAAAGAGAGCCAAGTGTTGAAAAATGGGAAGGAATGTTAACAAAACAAGGCTGGGGTTTGGTGGGAGAAACTTCAGAATCAGTCAAATGTAAGGGAAAGGGGATCAGGACTAAGGGGGCAGGTTACCGAAGCCCCCAGTGCTGAAGCTACTTTAGCTCCGCTCGATATCCCGGACATTCTGGGACCGAGATGTGGACCTAGCGTTGGAGCAAAAGAACGACCCTTCGCTGCAACACATCTGGGGGCAGGTTCGGTCTATCGAGGGGAAGGATGTAGAGGATAACCGGCCGCTAACATATCCTCACCACATTATTGTTGGGCACTTACTGTATAAAGTATCCCAAGCCATGAGCACAAGTCAGATTGTAACACAATTGCTTGTTCCCCAGTCTTTTCGATGTGAGATCATGCGGTTGGCTCACAATGTCCCATGTTCGGGCATGTATCGATGTATCGCATTTAGGTAGCGATAAGACTCAGGAACGAATATTGGCTCGGTTTTATTGGATGGGAGTTTTTAGTGAGGTGACGCGATATATAGTGGAGTGTCCGGAATGCCAGCAAGTAGAGCCGGGGCAGGTTCGCCTGGTCCCGCTGGTCCCACTGCCCCTGATCTCAGTTCCCTTTGAACGCATTGCTATGGATATAGTGGGTCCATTGAGCCAGTCTGACTCTGGATATGAGCATATTTTAGTAGTGGTGGACTACGCGACCAGATATCCTGAGGCAGTACCATTGAGATCCACTAGTGCTGCAGTAATTGCTCGAGAGCTTGTACATATTATAGCGAGAGTAGGGATTCCAAAAGAAATCCTCACTGTTCAAGGAAAAAACTTTATGTCACAGTGTTTAAAAGAAATTATTGCAAATTAAGTCCATTCAAACCTCCGTTTATCACCCGCAGAAGGATGGTTTGGTGGAACGTTTTAATCAGACTTTAAAACAGATGCTGAAGCGGTTTGTCAACCAAGAGAAACATTGGGCTAAACTCCTCCCCTACCTGATGTTTGTAGTGAAAGAGGTGCCTCAGAGCTCGACCAGGTTCTCTCCCTTTGAGCTTCTGTATGGAGGCAACCTTGAGGTATCCTTGATCTTGTGAAAGAAGGGTGGGAGGAGCAAACAAAAACTTCCAAAAACATAGTCAAGTATGTAATTATGTTGAGAGACCGTCTGGAATTGGTTGGTCGTTTGGCGCAAGAAAATCTAAAACTAGCTCAGCATCGCCAGGAGCAGCAGTACAACAAACAAGCACGAATTCTGACATTTTTCGTCCAGGTGAATGGAAGTCATAAAGAAGATCATGGGACCATCCCTTGCAGGGTGAGATCACCCATGGCCCAAAACAATGGCAGACAGTTGTGGGGGGAATGTATAGGTCTTTGTGTAAAAGTCATACAGAACTGGCCATTTGCAGCAAGTACCTTGACTTGGTTTCTGAACTGGTTTCTGAGTTTAACATTGACTCCCTAAGAGAAGATAGTGCTAAGCTTTATACCTCTTGACTGCAAGAAGATTCTGTAACCTGCAATAAACGAATGCCAACGAAAGCTCTGTGTTCACGACTCCTGCTAATAGGAAAAACAGACGTCTGCGAGTCAGTTTATCTACGCGTCGAAAAGAACCATTCCCGGCTAGGACACAAGTTGCTGTTTCTAGTTTGTAATCACAGCATAATGAGATTGCCTTGGAAGCGAAGCAAGAAGCATTCAAGAAGAAAACACACCGGACGTGTGTGAAATCTCTACTTGGGTTTTGAAGATAAAGGAGCTCAACTTGGGTTTGAAGATTTGTGGAAATGAAGCAAAGAGCTACAACGGAAGACTTGCTCTGGAGACTTTTGGGGTCTTCTTCAAGGAACCGTTGACTATAATTCCCTTACCTTTCCCTTGTGGAACTTGTATAATTAATGGTAACTACAACACATAGAAATTGATAAATAGTTATCTTACACTGCGCTTTTAATGTGCGTAAGAAAAACTTCAGAGTTTGAACCTTGTTAAAAAGTAACTAAGCTGCTTAACTCATAGTCATATGAATTCCTTATTTTAAAGTATACTTGTGTAATTGTTAGTAAACAATTGTAGTCCAGCCTTAGCTGTGATATTTTATTAGAAGAACTGAAATTGAACAAGTTTTGTTTTGCATTTGAATAATAGACACTTGTGTTTAACTAGAGTTATTTAGCCTGTGAGCGTTTAGACGCAGGGCCACTGTCTGGGTAGTGAGCTGAGGGAACTGCCAGCAGAGTGACGTCATCATCTACTAGCAGTGACACGCAACCTGTACTGAGATTGAAACAGAGGAGTGACTGTACTGTGTTAGAATGAAATGCTGAACCTATACTGAATGTTAGGAAAGCAATACTATTCTACTTGTACTGTACTTTTAATTGTGCTATTGAGAAACAACATTATATATATATATATATATATATATATATATATATATATATATACAGCATGAATAAGTGTTTACTAGTACTGCATTGATATGTATGTGAACCGTTACTTTATACTAATTTTATATGTTTTTCCTTTCTATACCATTAGTATTATTATCTAATAAACTGCTACAATATTTAACCTACCTTTTTTGTGGTTGAAGGTGTTTTGTATGTTCATTATAATTCTTCGATCTTATACAGGTCATTAAATAAAATTATTATGATGAGGTCTTAATTAACATTAATGAATACTCAGATTATTTAAAATATAACTAATATATTGTCTGTTTAGCCAATAATCTAATATTTAATAATATTGTTTAGTATTAACACACATTAATTTGAACTATATTAATTATTTCCATTAATTGTTTAAAGTAATTATTAAACAAACTAATGTGATTAGCCCCAGATCTTTTTTAAAATCTGTATAATTATTTTGTGCATTTCCCTTACAGTTTAAATTTTACAGAATTTCAATTTGCTCAGACTATGATATTTGCCACTGAAGAAATAAATAACAGTTCAGAGCTACTTCCTGGTGTTTCTCTGGGCTACAAGTTACATGACGATTGTGGTTCAATTTCATTGGCAATACGAGCAGCACTGGCTCTAGTGAATGGACAGGAAGAGGGAATGAATCTCAATTCCTGCACCAAACAATCTACTGTTCCTGCTTTTATAGGACAATCTGGGTCATCACCAGGCATAGGAGTCGCAACAACTCTTAGACCTTTTCAAATCCCAGTGGTGAGGAATGTATTATATTTTAAAATCATTTTTTTATATAAAAAATATAAACGGTACAAATAAAGCAAAACATTTGGAAATATATTATAATAGGTGAAAAACTACTTAGATACAGTAAACTGACATAGCTGTCTAGCGTAGTTTCCAGTAGTGACCTATACAAATATTGTGCTACATTTAAAGTAGTTCCTTTACTTACTGCAAACAAAGTTTAATTGATTGTGTTTATTAGAAATATAGCACTTTAAAGTAATTAAATATTACTGGTTAAAAGACACATTTTCAATTCTTATACGTGTTGCTGACACTGCAATGTGTTAAAAGATAATGCATAAAATAAAACAAATTCTACAAGTACAACATGTTCCATGAATACTTAAATTGATGGGGTTTTTTTGCACTTATTATTGTTTTTAAGATTATTTTATATAAAATATGTGTTTCTCTTTACCATTTCGCATAATATTTGCAGGATTGTTATTTCATATTTTCCTTCAATACATTTTGCAACCTGTGCATGCCTTAGCAACAAAAAGGAGTTCCCTTCATTTTTCAGAACCATACCAAGTGATTATTATCAAAGCAGAGCCCCGGCACAGCTTGTGAAGCATTTTGGATGGACTTGGGTTGGGACAATAAGAAGTGACAATGATTACGGCAACACAGGAATGGCTACCTTTGTGCAAGCTGCCAAAGAACAGGGGGTTTGCATTGAATATTCAGAAGCTATTTACAGAGCTAATCCGAGAGTGACATTTCTTAAAACTGTGAACACTATAAAAGAATCTTCTTCAAAGGTTATTGTGGCTTTCACTTCTTTTATACATACATATTTTCTATTAAAATAACTGTTGCTTCAGAATGTCACTGGCTTGCAGTGGGTAGGCAGTGAAGCTTGGATTTCTGAGGAAACTCTAGCAACAGAAGCTAATTACAGAGTGCTTGGTGAGGCAACTGGATTTTCTATCAGTAATGCACAAATAACAGGATTGCAAGAATTTTTACAGCATGTTCGTCCATCTTACACACCAGGGAACATGGGTTTGAACATGTTTTGGGAAACAGTTTTCAGTTGTACATTGACTACTCAAGAAAATACTTCAAACATTAATCCATGCACAGGATCTGAGAATTTTGGAGAAATATACAACAAGTACACTGATGTATCTGAGCTGAGAATTACCAATAATGTCTATAAAGCAATGTATTCTATAGCCCATTCACTACAAAATCTGATTACATGTGAAAATGGACCTTTTGCCGATACGACATGTGCAAACCATGTGAAGATTGAACCATTCTCATTGATTGGAGCCTGTTTAACTATTGCTATATCTGTTGTGTTCTTTCTTTATAGAGATACTGCCACTGTAAGAGCAAATAACTCTGAACCAGGTTTCCTTCTGTTTTCATTAGCACTCTGTTTCCTTTGTGCACTTACTTTCATTAGCCAGCCCTCTAGAGTGGTCCTTTATGTTGCGCCGCACCTCCTTTGCGATGACATTTGTCCTGTTTTTCTCTTGTGTTCTGGGGAAAACAATAGTCATGTTAATGGTGTTCAGGGCTACACTTCCTAGTAATAATACGATGAAATGGTTTGGACCCGCCCAGCAGAGGTTAAGTGTTTTTGCATTCACATTCATTCAGGCTTTAATATGCACTCTTTGGTTTGGTATACCCCCTCCTTTACCTCATAAAAACATGAACTCCTTCAAAGAGAGAATCATTTGAGTGCAACCTGGGATCTGCAGCAGCATTTTATGCTGTATTAGGGTATACTGGGTTTCTTGCTGCCATGTGCTTTGTGCTCGCTTTTCTGGCCAGGAAGCTTCCAGATAACTTTAATTAAACTAAATTCATTACATTTAGCATGCTCATATTCTGTGCTGTTTGGATCACCTTTATCCCAGCTTACATCAGTTCACCTGGGAAGTACACAATAGCTGTAGAGATATTTGCTACTTTAGCTTCTAGTTTTGGTTTGCGCTTCTGTATTTTTGCTCCCAAATGTTACATTATAATACTGCAACCAGAGAAAAATACAAAAAAACATTTGATTGGAAAAGCGAAAAATAAACTTACACACTATGAATCTTTACATTTTGCTCTTTTTTGTTTTGTTTTTAATAAATTGCTAACATGTATACAGGTGTTCTACAGTGTGAAGATTTAAACATACACTTAAATATAGTTTTTGTATTGCAATCACAATCTTATAGGTTTACACAGCAGAAAATAAAATAAAAATATTAGTCAAAGAAGCTTCAATAAGAATTGCACACAGAAAGAATGCAGATGTATGGAAATCTAAATATGAGTATAGGTGTTTGTTTGAAACAGTTGTTTAAAAAATAGAAATATTTAAGGATCACTTAAAGTGCTTTAGCATATTATATGTATGTGTAAGGTAATTTCAAACCAAAAAAAAATTAGATTCTTTCTGAAAGGTAACCAAACACTTTCTCCACATCTGGCAAAATCATAAATTCACTGTTTGTCATGCACCTACCCTTCCTTAGCACCCTTTTTTAAAATTAACTTACTGTATATGTCAGATATTTGCTAAATAAAATGAATAACTGATCTGAATAAAGTCTGCTTATATTGTCTTCTCTCCCAACATTTTTTTTCTTCAACCATAGTAATATCATTAGGTTGCTAAACTCCTAAGTTGTGTGACCGTTTATGTGTGTCATATGTTGTTTCGTTATCATGTTACTTCTAAAATCATTATATTCATTATTTCAACCTGCTTTTTCCTACATACTTTTCTTAAAACTTATTTTAAATTGGATGATGGCAAGACAAAAAGAAAGCTGACTGCTGTCTTTTTTAACATGTGATTCTATCCAATTAACCTCTTAGTTATACTATATATACAGCAGAGAGTATCAATCTTACTGTCTTTTCATTTCCTCCCTGCCCAACTTATTGATTTTAATATCTGCTCACCAGGCTATGCCCCTTGGGATCACAACTCATTTGAAATGAGGTCCTGGAGCACCAGAAGACTCAGTGTGCATACACAAAGTCATTCACACTACATTTGTACACTAGCACAAATCGAAATATTTACACTAATATTATTTCCTAAAAAGATAGACTACAGCTACGAAGCAAATTTTTAAATTTATTCTTTTTTTAAATAACCCATCAAACTTTTTAAAATGTACTCTGAGTCACAACATTCTCAATGTCATTTCAATCACGACGAGCTGCTAATACAAATGAGCCCCTTCCCTCATTCCCGCACGTCTGTTTTCATGATCTGTGTTGTTGATGCTCAAGTCACTGGGTGCAGTAGGCTGCTACTCACATGAACACAGTATTAACACCTTACACAGGAATACTTTCTGCCATCTGAATTACTATAATATTAATGTGTGTATCCTTTTATTATCCCATGATACAGTATGTGTTCAAAATCGCCATATATTTCTGTTTCTGCTCTGACCACTATGTTTTACCTGGAAGACAGTTTCTAAAGAAGCCCTGAGTTCTCCAGTAAGTCTGGTTTAAAATGACCACTAGTCATTTCTTCAATAGAAATTATCAGACAAACTCACTGGTTCAGGGGGAATGAATTGACCAGCACATACACCAAGTGTACCCCTGTGGACATTTTTACATTGGTCTCATAAACACTTTAAGATAAACATTTCCACCTTGCATGCTATTGCTCACAGACTGTCACAAAAATGCTGGTGATGTTAAAAAATATAGTAAATGAGAAGCAGAAATAAATGATGACGAAATGTGAACAAAAACAAAGCATACTCAGAAGCCTAATCAATAGCATTTATTCCATATACCACCAGATTCCAAGACTTTTAATAATTCTGAAACAAGTTTCATCTCAATTGAATATGTACTGCGTAAAAGAGATTGTGAGATATCTACGGTACTGCTATACTGTAAATCTCTGCAGTGGATTCTAATGCTCAACAACTTTTGCTAAAGAATACAATTAATAAGTTCACAATTGAACTTCTCTAGATATACGCAACACTGTACATTATTACATGTTGCATGCCTTTAACATCCCCAGTGGGATTTGGTATAGATTATTATTTATTTTTATTTTTTAAAATCCAACAAGGTCATTGTAGCAATCACTAAGTGCTCTGGTTAATTGCAAGTTCATACCTACAGCTTATAGTTTATGATTACAATTCAGTTGGTCTTCCAGATCAAAAATTGATTTTACCTTTGAGAATACACGATTTGAGAGGAAGAACTTAACTTGGGTAATTTAATCTCAGGTGATTTCACTACATACTATTTAAACTCATGAAGTCATAGTTTTGCAAGTCTGATCAGAAAGACCATTTTGAAATGCTACTCCTGCTCGTCGTATTAACTGCTCTCTTAACAAGGGCAGAAGAGACTGTTTGCAGGTTACAAGGAACACAAGAACTGCCTCATTTTTCAAAAGATGGTGACATTATAATTGGAGGAATCTTTTCATTTCATGACAGTCTTCTTGATGCCAAACCCACGTATAACGTCATTCCTGAACCACCAAGATGCAAAGGGTAAGATAATTACAGGTACATTTTGTTCTATCATCAGGCTACAGATAGTCTTTATTTTACATTATGTTCCCCTTTAAACAATAGCCTGAAATTTAACAACATCTCTGAAGTGGGAATATTAATTGATTAAAATATTAAATTTATAATGGTTCATATTCACATTGTTCATCATATGCTTATGTTTTGTTTATTGTTCAATAGAATAAATTAATTAAATTATTCAAACAGCGCTACAAGTGCATTTCTTTAGCATGCATTTATCATTTGACTGCTTTTTCATTGTTTACTACATTATATCAGCCTGGGGAGCTTGTTTACAGTAAAAATAAAGCAAACAAGCTAAAAAAAATACTTGGAAAGACCTATTATTTAAATTAGAACATACAATAACTGAAGAGGGATAATCTCCAACATAAATGCACAAACAATCATCCAGCTTAAAGGGATTTAAAACAAGAAAATACTTTCTGATGTCTGATGCCTTTTTATTTATTTTTTTTTGTGCTTTTTCCTTACAGTTTAAACGTAAGAGAATTTCAGTTTGCTCAGAGTATGATTTTTGCCATTGAAGAAATAAATAACAGTTCAGAGCTACTTCCTGGTGTTTCTCTGGGCTACAAGTTATATGATGATTGTAGTTCCACACCTATGGCTGTAAGAGCAGCACTGACTTTAGTGAATGGACAGGAAGAAGGAATGGATCTCAATTCCTGCAAACAATCTACTGTTCCTGCTTTTATAGGACATTCTGGGTCATCACCAAGCATAGGAGTTGCAACAACTCTTAGACCTTTTCAAATTCCAATGGTGAGAAATATATTATACTTATATGATCAATATCATGTACAAATGTTTTTTAGAAATAAAGTATAACATGTTATCTGAACAAGTTACAGTTACTGACATAAGTCAAGCTTATAAAAAAATGCTTTGTTTGCTACTGACAAATACATGTAAAGATGTAATATTATGTTTAATCAAAGCCCTAAACCTGCTGCAATAAAATAAAAAAAAAAATTGAGTGTCATTGAAAAATAAACATATTTAGATTGATCTGATGATCAACTTCCTATAGCAATTTTATTTTTTTTTAATTTGCATGGTGGTAATGCTGCAGTTCTATATATATATATATATATATATATATATATATAATATATATATATATATATATATATATATATATATATATATATATATATATGAATGACTTTTGAATTACCTTGTGGAAACAAACAGCTTAACGTTATAGTCATAGTCATCATTTAATATGCTAATACTTTCAACACAGAGTTTTTTATCATTTAAAATACAATGTTTTATTATATACTTTGTCTGCTTTAAAGGCTGCTTTACGTTTTACATAATGTTTTATTTTATTTTTATAATTAAATGATTGTGTTATTTCCTATTTTCCTTCAACACAGATAAGTTATTTTGCAACCTGTGCATGTCTCGGCAACAAAAAGGCATTTCCTTCATTTTTCAGAACCATACCAAGTGATTATTATCAAAGCAGAGCCCTGGCACAGCTTGTGAAGCATTTTGGATGGACTTGGATTGGGGCTATTAGAAATGATGATGACTATGGCAACACAGGCATGGCTACCTTTGTGAAAGCAGCCCAAGAAGAGGGGGTTTGCATTGAATATTCAGAGACTATTTACAGAACATATCCAAGAGAAAAACTAATTAAAACTGTAGATATTATAAAAAAGTCATCTTCGAAGGTTATTGTAGCTTTCACTTCTTACATAGATCTTGAAGTGCTGGTTAAAGAACTGTTGCTTCAGAATGTTACTGGATTTCAGTGGGTAGGCACTGAAGCTTGGACTTCTGCCGAATCTCACAAAAGAGAAGCAGGTTACAGAGTTCTTGGTGGGGTAATTGGACTTGCTGTCAGTAATGCACAAATAACAGGATTGAAAGAATTTTTACAGCAGGTTCGGCCATCTTACACACCCGGGAACATGGGATTGAACACATTTTGGGAATCAGTTTTTAGTTGTACCTTGCCTTCTCAAGAAAAGACTGCAACAGTAAATCCATGCACAGGATCAGAGAATTTTGAATATATAAACAATCAGTACACTGATGTGTCTGATTTGAGGATTACCAATAATGTCTATAAAGCAATGTATGCTATCGCCCATTCACTACACAATCTTATTAAATGCAAAAATGGACCTTTGCCAGATATGCCATGTGCCAACAATATGAAGATTGAACCATGGCAGGTACAGTAAAGGATTATGTTTTACTACAGTGTTAATGCTATCAGAAATTAAATCCATGTTTGTACTATTATACTAGTATACTGTCTTCTTTTAGGTATTACATCATCTGAAAACAGTTAATTTCACTATCAAGAGTGGAGAGAGTGTCTATTTTGACCAGAATGGAGATCCAGCAGCAAGATATGAAGTAGTAAACTGGCAGCTCAATAAAGAGGGCAAAACGCAATTTGTAACAGTTGGTCTCTATGATGAATCTTTACCGGAAGGACAAAAGATTGTAATGAATAACGTCAGCATTGCTTGGGCAGATGGCCAACATAAGGTGTAGTCATCAAAAAAAATATATAATTGTATAATACTTGAAATCTGTATTTTTTTATAAAGATTGTTTTAACTATTTGCAATGTGTTTTTTTGTGATTGTTATTATCTTTAGAGCAAGATAATAAAAATCACATGTTAAACACATTTAAATATCTAACTACACCTGCTAATGTGATTATGTCCTCTGAATTTACACCATTTTTTAAAATTGTTTCCAAGGTGCCTAAATCAGTGTGCAGTGAGAGCTGTCCTCCAGGCACTCGGAAGGCTGTTCAGAAAGGAAAGCCTATTTGCTGTTTTGACTGCATACCATGCGCTACAGCAGAAATCAGCAATACGACTGGTAAGCTAAAAAGCAGCAAGAGATAAATAAAAAACTAACACTTAGCTTTACAAACAATCAGCATAGAAAAACACTAGCCATTTAAACAAAGGTGGGATGATCTGCTTTCTTTCCTTGGCTTATTGTTGCTATGCTTCCCTGTGCTAAACAGAGCATTTACATTCAGTAGCAGGTAGTAGAGGAGTGGCAGTTTAGATCGAAGTGTGGCTAGGAGGGAGGAGTCTTGTATGCATGCCTGCAGAATTATGGTATTGTTAGCAAAGTGGTAAGCAAGCAATACCTGGTTTATGATGAAACAGAATGCACAGAAGACTATGGCAGAATATAGTAAACATTCACAGTTATTTTGTGTGTATATTAACTATTAGAAAACAAAAAAAGAATAGTTGTTGTTCCAGGCAACAAACAAGGTTTACTACTATGAAGACATGTTTAAATACATAATTGTGAATTTGCTGGAACTATTTATGGGTTAAAACGATCAGCTCTTTTTTTTTTTTTTTTGTACTTGACATTTGTTTTCCACATGCGAATACGCATTGATGAAATGTTGCTTTTACTAGAATCCTGTTAAAAGAAAAAAAAAAACCAGTGCCTTTTTTTTGTTTGTACAGATTCCATTGATTGTGTGAAGTGCCCTTTGGAATACAGGTCGAATGAGCAAAGAGATACATGCATCTTAAAGGACATTGAATTCCTTTCATTTGGAGAACTCATGGGAATATTGTTAGTGATAGTCTCATTGATTGGAGCCTGTTTAACCACTGCTATAGCTGTTGTTTTCTTTTGTTACAGGGATACCCCCATGGTTAAAGCTAATAACTCTGAGCTCAGTTTCCTTCTTCTGTTTTCATTAGCTCTGTGTTTCCTTTGTTCACTTACTTTCATTGGCCAGCCCTCTGAGTGGTCCTGTATGTTGCGCCACACTGCCTTTGGGATCACATTTGTCCTGTGCCTCTCTTGTGTTCTGGGGAAAACAATAGTTGTGTTAATGGTATTTAGGTCTACACTTCCTGGTAATAATATGATGAAATGGTTTGGGCCCGTCCAGCAGCGGTTAAGTGTTTTTTCATTTACACTCATACAGGTCTTGATATGTACACTTTGGTTAATACTATCCCCTCCTTTCCCTAATAAAAATACACACTCCTTCAAAGATAGAATCATTCTAGAATGTGACCTAGGATCTGCAGCAGCATTTTACACTGTGTTAGGGTATATTGGATTTCTTGCTGCCATGTGCTTTGTGCTCGCCTTTTTGGCACGCAAACTTCCAGATAACTTCAATGAAGGTAAATTAATTACGTTTAGCATGCTCATATTCTGTGCTGTTTGGATCACTTTTATCCCAGCTTACATCAGTTCACCTGGGAAGTACACAGTAGCTGTAGAAATATTTGCTATTTTAGCTTCAAGTTTTGGTTTACTTTTCTGTATTTTTGTCCCTAAATGTTTTATAATATTACTAAAACCAGAGATTAACACAAAGAAACACTTGTTGGGCAAAGTGCCATCAACGTCACATTAGAAATACAGTAGTAGGTATACAGTAGGCCTACATAATACATAGAAATACATAGAATCACCATATTGATACTGTACATATATATAGGTGTGAGCTGGAATACTATATTACAAATCTGAGCATTAAACAAAGAGCATAACAATTAGAAGAGTATAAAAAACTCAATTAGTGTATTCATATCAATTATTAAAAAACAACAAAACAAAACAAAAAAAAACATAAATAAATGGCCCAGAATAATGTCATTTAATAACATATGTAATGAATGTATTGAAGTATGCTGTTTTTCTGCATCAGTTGTGTTTTGTTTCATGTATTAAAAACAATACAAAAAATGACACTTGTATTACTGGTCTGGCAAAATAACAGAATGTAAATTATCACTTAATTAAAAAAAATGGTTTGATCTTTGGGGCATTTTCTTTAATGATGTGGACCTTTTCAGTTTATTGTGTTACATGTTCCCATGTTTTGCTACAACTGTTTACGTAAGGCATGTGTATTGCTTTATTTATTTATTTATTTATTTATTTATCTATTTATTTATTTATTACATTTGGACCACTTTTTAAAACTTTTAAATTGCATTCTCTCAGAACTACATTTCCCATCACCCTCTTGCTCATACATGTAACTGAGACTGATTTACCAGTAAGAAGGAGGATGATGGGAAATGTAGTCTCTTGAGGTTTATGCAGGTACATGTGAAGCCATCTTGAGGCAGTGAATGCAATTTAAAAGTCTAAAAAAGTGGTCAAAATGTAAATAAATAAATAAATAAAAACAATACACACACCTTATGTAAACAGTTGTAGCAACACATGGGAACATGTAACATAATAAAATAAATGTACCCTTAGAAGCATTATAATCATTATAATCTTTTTTTTAAAGTTTTTTTTAATCCTTTCCTTTACTGTTCAGAATGTATTTAACTATACAGCAGCCATCTTTCCCCTGTTAGCCTGCACTAATTAAGAGTCTTTCATACATGCAAAATTTATACATATATTCAGTTGCCCTCATATCCAGTCGCATAGTAATAGTTTGCAAAATATCAGGTGTTTTTCTGCTGCTGTGACTGCAGTGAAAAAAGATGCACAGATGTATACCCAGATGCACCATGTGGAAGCTGGACAACGGGATCGAATTGTCAAACTTTTTGATTTGGGATACAATGTGTTCAGGTCTGAAATCCCATTCATAATATTTACAGGACTCGTCCGTATCAGCAGGAAGATTGGTGCTGACTTGGGAGAGGCTACAAGCGACAATGATCTGAGAATGATTATTTTTATTATGATTATTGCCTGAATAGTGTTTATTATTAGGATTAGTGTAAACCTGTTAACCTTTTAGCATTACTGTTACCATATGATAACAGCTCAGTTGTGGGTTTGCTTGTAAAAAAAAAAAAAAAAAAACTGTATCATTTGTACACATACATTTTCAAATCTCGAATACAGTATTTTCATTTTCTGACAAGCACGGCAATGTTAAATGGCTGAAGTAATACAAAAGCATATACTGAAAGGCTTTGATTAGCCACTTTTTAAAATTTAAGACCTGGGCTGTCTTTGGTTACCGTACACATTACTAAACATACAGAAATGAAAAACCATCATGAAAGAATATGCGTGCGAGCTAAGGTTTTTTTTTTTTTTTTTTTTTTCCCCCTTTGAGTCTTTTTCAGGACCAAGTCTGCTTGTGTTCACAATGCAGTTTGCAAGTGCACTCGGCTAATTTTATATGGTGTGTGAACTGGATGTTTACAATGTCCTGCAAGGCATACTGAAAGATGGCAGCTATTGATTTATTACTCTGGTTTTTAATATATCAAGTTTTAGATTCTAACATTATTGCTGTGGAAGAAAGCACTGGGGGAGCACTTGGTTAACTTAATGAATACATTTCTTGAATGCCTACAGTATGATTATGGAAATTTTGCATAGTTCTCCTTATGTCGGCATTTAACAGATTCATTTGAGAAGACTGAATATACAGTATTTTACTAGTTTGTGAGTTTTGTGGAGTTCGTCAACATTTGGTGTCTGACCAAAATTTCTACCAGAACTTGAGTTTCTTGCACTGTCCATGTAGTTTAGGATTACCAGATTTCCACAGTGAAAAATGGGAACATTTTTTTTTCCTTTAATTTAATGACACTGTAAAAACACTGAAGCCAAAAATAACAGTATATAAAATAACACAATAATAGTTTAAAAATTTAATATCGGGTGAATTTATTGCAGATGATAACTCATTATTTCATTTATATATTGTCATCTCATCAAAATATGTTAAATGTACAAAAAGCCAGATTTAAAAAATAGATCAGCTATTACTATTTAAACATACGGTACACACATAATAAGAATGGTTAAACAAATAATTCATAAGAGTGTTTATTTTATTTTTGAACAGTGCCAACACACACCTAATACATTATCACCCTGCTATTAACTTGCCAAGCAGGGTGATACAGTTTTGTACTTGTTATTGGGCCAGTTAATTGTATCCGGGCCAATAAAAACACCACCTCAGTGGTCCAAGGGGCCAGTAGTAAAAAAATCTAAATGTAGAGCTCTGTAACTCTTTTTAAAAGCATTCTTTGTCAGTGGGGAGTTTGTGACCAGAAAAGAAGACACAGAAATAGTTTAGCCCCCCCCCCCCCCCCCCCCCCCCCCCCCCCCCCCCCCCCCCCCCCCCCCCCCCCCCCCCCCCCCCCCACTATATTTCAATTGTTAATGTCATACACAGAATGATATTATGACCAACTCTGATGCTACAAAAGCAAAACAAAGACAGATTTTAGCAATCAAATAAGAGGACGGAACTGTCATCAAGAACCGCAAATTCACTTTGAGAAAGAAACGAGATAAAGAAGACCTTAAGAACTACAGACCTATTAGCTTACTTCTTCTAATCTACAACATTTTTACCATAATACTCACCAACAGACTTCAAGATAAATTTGGCTCGGCACAATCAAATGAGCTAGCAGGATTCAGGATTGGATTTAGCACAATGGATAATCTTCAAGTTGTACGGCAAGTGAATCAAACCAGCAACGAGTATGAACTACCACTTTGCTTGGGATTCACTGACTATGAAAAAGCCTTTGACTCTGTATACACAAGATCTGTATTAAGCTCTCTGAAAAAAACAAGGAATTGAGAAAACGTACAGAGACTTGATAAGCCTCATATATAAGAATGCAACATCTACATTAAAACTCCATAAAAACAGAGACAAAATCAAGATTAAAAAGGAGTTCATCAAGGAGATACAATTTCCCCAAAGATCTTCACGGCCACCCGAGAAGACATTTTCAAAACACTGGATTGGGTAAGGGGCTGAAGATCAATGGAGCCTACTTGAATCACCTACAATTTGCTGATGACATCCTCATATTTACAACATACCCAGAATAATTACCAACAAGAATACAAGAACTACACAAAGCTAGCATCAAAGCGGGTTTGAAAATTAACCTAAAGAAGACTCCAAAGGCAATTGATGTCAATGGGATCAATTTTGAAGAAGCCAAAAACTATGTATACTTAGGACAGTTCATTTCAGCAACGGAAAACCAAATGTGCAAAATCAACAGAAGAGCAAAAACGGGCTGGAGTGCCTTTGGAAGATTAAGCATGGTTCTGAAAGGGAAACTACCCTTATGCCTCAAGAGGAAAGTCTTTGACCAATGCGTACTGCCAGTGCTAACTTACAGATGCAAAACCTGGACCCTCAATGCAAAAATGACTCAATTACAAACAACTCAATGGAGTATGGAAAGATGCATGCTGGTAATAACAAGAAGAGACAGGTAAATGGAGGAATGGATAAGAGTGCAAACAAAAGTATGCAATGTTATTTTCAGAATGAAAAAATTGAAATGGCAGTGTGTCGGACATGTAGCAAGAAGAACAGACCATCGCTAGACCATGGAGATACTAGACTGGTTCCCAAGAGATATAAAGCGACCAAGAACAAAACCTCCAGGAAGATGGGAAGATGAAAAGATGAAATTAGGAAACATGCCGGAGCAACGTGGATGAGGGATGCAGAAGACAGGCTTTTGTGGAAGAATCTTGGGGATTGAAAAAGGCTGATGATGATGCAACATTCACAGTATACACACACACATACACACACACACACACACACACACACACACACACACACACACACACACACAGTGCCTATAGAAAGTCTACACCCCCTTGAATGTTTTTCACATTTTGTTGTGTCAGTGCCTCAGAGTTTCATACATTTAAATGAGGGTTTTTTTCCCACTTATCAACACACCATACACACTGTTAAGGGGAAAAAAAATTATATATTAAAAATACAAAACTGAAAGATCATAATTGGATAAGTCTCCACACCCCTCAGTTAATATTTGGTGGAAGCACCTTTGGCAGCAACTAGAGCTGTGAGTCTGCTGGGATAGGTCTCTACCAGCTTTGCACACATAAATTTGGTGATATTTGACCATTCTTCTTTAAAAAACTGTTCAAGTTCAGCAATCTTCAAGTCATGCCACAAATTTTCGATTGGATTTTGATCGGCGCTCTGACTGGGACACTCAAGGACATTTACTTTTTTGTTCCTTAGCCACTCCAGTGTAGCTTTGGCTGTGTGCTTTGGGTCATTGTCACGCTGAAAGGTTAACTTCTGTCCCAGTTTCAGCTTTCTTGCAGAGGGCAGAAGGTTTTCCTCAAGGACTTCTCTGTACTTTGATCCATTCATTTTCTTGTAATCCTGACAAGTGCCCAAGTTCCTGCTGATGAGAAACATCCCTATAACATAATGCTGCCACCACCATGCTTCATAGTAGGGATGGTGTTCTTTGGGTGATGTGCTGTGTTGGGTTTGTGCCAAACATAACGCTTTGCATTTAGGATAAAAAGTAAAATTTTAGTTTTGTGAGACCGCATACTTCAAACGGGATTCAAGGTGGGCTTTCTTGAGTAATGGCTTCTTTCTTGCCACCCTACCAAACAGGCCAAATGTGTGGAATGCTTGGGATATTGTTGTCACATGTACACTTTGACCAGTCTTGGCCATAAAAGCCTATAGCTCTTGCAAAGTTGCCACTGGCCTCTTGGTAGCCTCTCTGATCAGTCTCCTTCCTGCTCACTCATCCAGTTTGGAAGGACAGCCTGATCTAGGCAGGGTCTTAGTGTTACCAAGTGATATTCAAGGCCTTTAATATTTTTTTTATTCCCATCCCCTGATCTGTGCCTTTCAACAAATTTGTCCCGGAGTTGTCACGGTTCAGTCTTTGAAATGCACTACCCAGCAGAGGGAACCTACAAGAACTGCTGAATTTAACCTGAATTCATGTGAATCACTACAATTTAACACAGGTGGAGGCCACTTACTTGGTATGTGATTTTGAATGTGATTGGTTACACCTGAGCTAATTTAAGATTGCTACTACAAGGGGCGTGGACACTTATCCAATCAAGCTATTTACTTTTTATTTTTAATTAATTTTCTACAAATTTCTAGAATTCACTTGGAAGTTGTGGGCTAGGATGTGTTGATAAAAAAAAAAAAAAGAAACTATTTTAATGCATTTTAATTCCAGGCTACAAACAACAAAAGGTGAATATTTTGAAAGGGGGTGTAGACTTTATGATAAAGCATATAGGGATGTCAAAAAACAGTGTTAAATGCTGGGTGTGCTTTATTGGCCAACTGTGGACTGCACCTGCTATAGAGTAGCAAGATCAGTAAGTAATATACAGCCAGTATATTCTGGCTAAACTTCTTATAGAACACAGAACTTTCAGTAGGATTCCTTTTAATCCATCGTAATCAGACAAAGGTTTGCCTTATACCTACTGGAGGTTTATTTAATTATTAGTAGATGCATGAAAAGATGTGACACCTGAATGCTTTATAAAAACAACTTCTAAATATCACTGAAAGAAATACCACCCTAAAGACTACATACCAGTTCTTTACCTGGCTGTCTGAGCCATAAAACAAGTTTGCACAACACAGTGTGCACCATAACTCAAACATTAATTATAAACGACTTGTACTTCTTAAAGCAATTAGGAAATAAACCATATTCACAATGGCACAGGCCAAGATGATTAAAATGTTGTTCTCTGGAGGCACCTGGATGAGAATTGATGCTTTGGTGAGAATATGAACTTCACCTGTTAATTCAAGCACCTGTGACATCCATCATACTATAAAAAGACAACACATTTTTATGCTTGGACTTGGAATGGAAAGAACATGCTGTTCCTGGAGGTTATACTGATTGCTCTTTTTACTAGGGCACAAGAGCCTGTTTGTGTTGTACGAGGAAAACCAGAATTTCCACAGTTATCAAAGGATGGAGACATTGTAATTGGAGGGATTTTTTCGTTCCACAGCAGCTGGAATGGTACAAAAACAACCTTTGAAACCGTGCCTGGATCTTTGGAATGTAAACAGTAAGTAAAAAAAATATAAAAGCAAATACAATAAATAAATGAATAATTCTAATATAACACATTATTCATTTAAGTATATTTATTAACAAAACATAACAAGTTATGTATTTATGTTTTTTTTTTTTTTTAAATAGTACCGGTGCTAGTACATTTCTAATATGGATAGATATACTGACTGTACTTTTCTATGGCCATCTTAATATTATGGTTTATATTTGTCTTTAAAGTTTAAATTACAGAGATTTTCAGTTTGCCCAAACCATGATATTTGCCATTGAAGAAATCAATAACAGTACAGAAATCCTTCCTGGTGTTTCCTTGGGCTATAAAATCTATGATTCTTGTGGTTCTGTAACCCTGTCTATAAGAGCAGCAATGGCTTTAGTGAATGGGCAAGAAGAAACACTCACTGATAAGCCGTGCAACAAAACAGCTACTGTTCAAGCTATAATAGGAGAGTCTGCATCAACACCAACTATAGCAATCTCAAGTACAATCGGACCATTCCTAATACCAGTGGTGAGATCATTTGTAAAAAGTATTTTTAAAAAATATGAGATTCAACCTCTGATTCATTCTTTTTGTGTGGAAAATGTTATCAAATACAAGCTGAAGTGTAGATACTTGAGGTTAAGTTAATCATAGTAATAAAAAGAAACTTCGACAATATGCACAAATGTTTTAAAGAGAGAGTTTTTGTTACTGTCTTTGTATAATAGGAGAGTATTTTATTTTTTTTTTCTTTACAGATAAGTCATTTTGCTACATGTGCCTGCCTGAGCAACAGAAATAAATTCCCAGCATTTTTCAGAACCATACCAAGTGATTATTATCAAAGCAGAGCCCTGGCACAGCTTGTGAAGCATTTTGGATGGACTTGGGTTGGAGCAATCAGAAGTGACAATGATTATGGCAACTCTGGAATGGCTACTTTTGTGCAAGCTGCGCAAGAAGAGGGGGTTTGCATTGAATATTCAGAGGCCTTTTTAAGAACTGATCAGAGAGAGAACATTCTCGCAATTGTAGATATTATAAAAATGTCCACCTCAAAGGTTGTTGTTGCTTTCGCCTATCACTTAGACATGGATATTTTGTTACATGAGCTGGCACTTCAAAATGTTACTGGCTTGCAGTGGCTAGGCAGCGAATCTTGGATTACCGACAGATATCTGGCATCATCAGGCTATACAGTTCTGGCTGGGGCAATTGGGTTTGCCATTGGTAATGCAGTTATTACAGGCTTGAAGGAATTTCTACTGAATGTCCGTCCATCTGATGACCCTGACAACCCATTTCTGAAGGAGTTTTGGGAATCTGTTTTTAGCTGTACCCTGACTAGTCAACATGATAATAGAAATCCATGCACAGGGTTTGAGAATTTAAGTGAAGTAAATAACCAGTACACAGATGTATCTGGGTTGGAAATTTCGAATAATGTATATAAAGCGGTGTATGCTGTGGCCAATTCACTACACAATCTTTTTGCATGCAAAACTGGACAAGGTCCTTTTACTGACAAGTCTTGTGCAAACTTGACAAAGATTGAACCATGGCAGGTAGGAGCTGTGTTTTACAGTTTGTTTGTTTTTTTGTAAATATTCGAATTTTAAATAAAATAATCAAGTGTTTCACATGGCTTCTTACAGGTACTACATTATCTGCAAAGAGTTCATTTTACAAGTAAAAATGGCGAGAAAGTCTACTTTGACAATAATGGAGATCCAGCACCAGCATATGAATTAGTAAACTGGCAGCTTAATAAAGATGGAATCACTGAATTTGTCACAGTAGGTTACCATGATGCATCTTTACCAGCAGGACAGCAGTTTACAATAAAAAATATCAGCATTGTTTGGGCAGATGGGCAGAGTAAGGTAAGTTTTTTGCTATATTAAAACAAATTTCCCACTTTTAATCATTGATTTCACAGACCCCGATTATCACTAATTATGGTCTACCTAATGTTGCTTGGATAATGGCTTAAGACATTTTTTTTTTTTTTTTTTTTTTAATTACTTCTCTTTTGTATAAGGGAAGAAAAGGGTTATTAAGCTGTATGTATTAAATACAGAATAAGAACATTGGTACCTGGTTACAGAGAGATTCTGTACACATGACATGCATTAGTAAACACAAGTGCTGGCCAAGGGAAATCATTCTAGAGGACTGATCATACCTCAAATAAGTTTTAGTTAGTTTTAACATTTTGCCTGCACGATTTTGTTGAATTACATAACATTGAAAGTATAGCAATGGTACTTTGGAAATTATTTCACTTTTAAAAACCCTAAATTAACATGAACTGCTTGTATATAGTGTAACTGGACAATTCATTAGTTTTATAATTCATCCGTGTTCAGTTGTAAAACATGTATATGTGGGATGCAAGTACTGCATATAACTCTGCTGGTATAATTACATGGTGGGGCATGTGCCACTGTGCTTGTAAGTATAATTATAATTGTTTTTCTTAAGTAGCTAATATGTACATAGCTGTGCACCTAATTAGTGCTACTGTTGTGTAATAAATGAATGATATTCCTACTCTGAAAAGGAACTCTGTAAATACGTACAGTGTCGATATCTAAAGTTAATATAATTACAGTATTTTATATACATTTTTTAATGAACACAAGAAAATATTTCTGAGCACACTTGACTTCATACTGTATGTACGTATCTCTGAATAGTAGTTTGTGCATGTAATTTGAAATACTTTAATTTTTCTTAGGTGCCTAAATCAGTGTGCAGTGAGAGCTGTCCTCCAGGCACTCGGAAGGCTGTTCAGAAAGGAAAGCCTGTTTGTTGCTTTGACTGCATACCATGTGGTGCAGGAGAATTCAGTAACACAACAGGTAATTTAAAAAACCAACAACAACAACAAAAGGCTATGCCTTGGTATTCAATAGCAAGATCAACATAGTACAAAGAGGGTCCCCTCGTTTTATGCCTTATTATTATAAGTTACTATAATTACACTGATTGACATTACATTTCTAATTCCTGGCCATTTTTTTTTTTTCCCCACAAAAGTATCAAAAGTCACATTGGATTGCCAAATGCATTATTTAAAATGTTTACTACTTAGAAACAGACACCCTCTTACACAATTGTTTCCACTTGCCAATACATTAGCTGTTCTTTAATCCTTCTTCCTAATCTGAAATCTGTTGGATCAGTTGGAATAAACTATCTTTTTTAATTATTTTCTCGTAGATTCCATTTATTGTTTTAAGTGTGACCCGGAATACTGGTCGAATGAGCGAAGAAATCAGTGCATCTTAAAGGCAATTGAATTCCTATCATTTCATGAAATCATGGGCATATTATTAATCATACTGTCATTATTTGGAGTGTGTGTAACACTATCAGTAGTTACTGTTTTCTTTCATTACAGAGATACCCCCATTGTTAAAGCTAATAACTCTGAACTCAGTTTCCTTCTTCTGTTTTCATTAGCACTGTGTTTCCTTTGTTCACTTACTTTCATTGGCCAGCCCTCTGAGTGGTCCTGCATGTTGCGTCATACTGCCTTTGGGATCACATTTGTCCTGTGTCTCTCTTGTGTTCTGGGGAAAACAATAGTTGTGTTAATGGCATTCAGGGCTACACTTCCTGGTAATAATATGATGAAATGGTTTGGACCTGCCCAGCAGCGGTTAAGTGTTTTTGCATTCACATTCATTCAGGGTTTAATATGCACAGTTTGGCTAACACTATCCCCCCCTTTTCCTAATAAAAACATGATATACTATAAAGAAATAATCATTTTAGAGTGTGACCTGGGATCTGCAGCAGCATTTTATGCTGTGTTAGGGTATATTGGGTTTCTTGCTGCCATGTGCTTTGTGCTCGCTTTTCTGGCTCGTAAGCTTCCAGATAACTTTAATGAAGGTAAATACATTACATTTAGCATGCTCATATTCTGTGCTGTTTGGATCACTTTCATCCCAGCTTACATCAGTTCACCTGGGAAGTACACAGTAGCTGTAGAAATATTTGCTATTTTATCTTCTAGTTTTGGTTTGCTTTTCTGCATTTTTGCTCCCAAATGCTATATTATATTACTGAAACCTGAGAAGAATACAAAAAAGCATTTAATGGGTAAAATGCCCTCAAAATCACTTTGACATGTATAGGTTTTTGTGTCACTAGCATTTTAGCTATATATATATATATATATATATATATATATATATATATATTATATATATATATAGATATATATATATATATAATATATATATAACATTATATAACCTGTCTACAGCAAAAAAAAAAGACCCGAGGGTTAAAGCATATAGGTTGACGATACTTAAGATTTATATAAAGAGAATTAAAGTAACCCCTATACATTACATAACCTGTCTACACTAAAAACAAAAAAAAGACCTGAGGGTTAAAGCTTATGGGTTTAAGATTTTTAAACCCATAAGACTACAGTTTTTATCCATACCCAGCTGGGTTGATTTCATAGATAGTTGCAACAGTAGAGCTGTTGACAACAGTATGACAACAACACAGATTGTGAAGAGTCATTTATGCAAAAGGAAGTACTATAAAAAGGGACAGATCCACACTAACACAATGTGCATGGAGACAGGGTCCATTAAAGGTACACACACTTCCTAATTTGACAGCTATTTCCTTCACAGTATAGCAAATCTCAGGTGAGATTTCCAGTCTAGTAATCAAACATGAATTATATTTAAATGAACTTCTATATGCTGATTGTTAAGCCTTTCTTGATAGATGTGTACATGGTTCTGTATTCAATAAACATTTGCATTTGTATCTAACCACGATAGAGGAAGTGTTTTTGTGAACAAAAGCATGCATCACCAGGGGTATCACATAAGGGAAATGGTGGGTCTCTGACTGAATGATTTGTAAACATGTGGAAAAATGGTTAAGTGACAAAAATATATTGTGGTTGAGAAAAGGGAGACGTACTCTTTGTATTATTGTTTTTACTTGTAGCCATATTGGGTCAAAGGTCAACATCAAAAGGTCACTTTAGCAAAACAGTGTTTACATAAGTTACATGAAACATCAAGTCACGTCATACAGACAAAATCTATAAAATCAAGTTTTTCTTTTCTTGGATGATATCCACAATCACGTGTGAGCAAGAGGATCCTAGAATACATCTGTGAACTAAATATGTAGCCAATACCTCAAAGGGTTCGGTTTTTAGTAACAGGAACCCAAAAATTCACATGACCACAAAAAAGGCAGCAGTTTTAGGATTCTGTTAGAGTTTGTCTATAGTTTCCATAAAAGTGAAAATATAAGTTGTAAATGTTTACTTATTATTATTATTATTATTATTATTATTATTATTATTATTATTATTATTATTATTATTATTATTATTATTATTATTATTATCTGAAATGGTTTATATGAGAATATTTGTATGTTATATGAGAACATTTGCATGCCATACCAAGGTTGTTACCGCTCCATAGCAGTCCCTGTTCAAGCACATTTTTAGCACACTGACCCTCAACACTATACTGTACATGCACATCTGATTGGACCCACCCTCAAAGAAGTCATTAGCAACAGCCAAGAGATCTACAGCAACAGGCAACGTATTCACTGTGATAAAATAATTGAAGCCACTCCCTGCTTCACTTAAAGACAGTGACTTACTCAGTTAAACAAATTTCACACAGATGTTTCATCTTCTATGCAATTAAAAAAAAAAGATTTAAATGCAGAAAAATTTGTCAAAAAGAAATGAGTTATCCATAATAAAGTATATTTTATAGAGCTGTCAAGCGATTAATTTTTTTTTTATCATGATTAAATATGTAAATCTTAGTTAATCTTGATTTTAATCACATATTTAATTGATAGAATTACTTTCAAGTTTGTTTTATTACTGATGCTATTATTATTAGCATCAGTAATAAACCATTCCTGTGGAAGAGGCTAAAAGTAGAGAAGGTGGAAAGTCATACTGGAATTATTATTATTATTATTATTATTATTATTATTATTATTATTATTATTATATTATTATTATTATTATTTATAAAATAGGCCTATGTTAAGTTGAATAAGTTGAATAACAAATAAGGATTAAACTGGTTTTGTTACAAACGTTTTGACACTCTTTTCTTTTCTTTTTTTTTTTAGTATTCTTTTAGTATCCACTAGAGGGCAACAGCAGTTACTTTGGGTTTGCTGCAATTGACAAACATTTTATTATGCAGCTGGGGGACTGAGCTGCTTGAGCTGCTTAGTTAGTTGTAATTGGTACTAACTTGCGTACTTGGTTAATACCATCCTACGTACTAACCACAGGATCATCTCCAGTTATTATTCTCCTTTGAGTTTGTTGCAATTGACCCATAATGCTCCTTGTCTACTCAACTTGTTCCTGATTCACTTCAAACTTTGTTTCTTAGTTTGGAAAATAAATTGTGACAAATTACATACGTAGAGTGACCCAAAAACCCACTTTCCCTTCCCTTTTTTGAGTGAAAGATGTATGTGGCAGAGATGTATGGCTCTTTGATAGAAACAGCTTAATTTATTTGAAGTCTTCCAACTGATGATGGGAAGCCTGGTTACCAAGAATTAGATTTTTTTGCAGGAATCAGGCTTTTAAAGACTGCCACCCACACCTGTGGTGGCTTTGACAGACTCACTGAGAGCAGAAACTGACCCAAGACTGTCATCGCTACTGGAAGCAGACTGATCTTTGGAATACAAATTGAACATATGTGAAACTGCATGTATGTTAAAATGTTGTAATAACTGTACTGTGTTTTAAAGAATATAAAAGCCAGCAGAAATACTAAACAAATTGTTAAAACACAATGTTCAGAAAATAAGTTATAATATTAGCCTACAGTTATGTTAGACGATTTACATCCCTGTTTATTCTGTTATAACAGTAAAAACGTATTAGATCTTTGTAAGTCTGAGTAAAAAGTGAGCTGGATTGGGGTCACACTGACCAAAAAACTGTGAAATGAGCAAAGGCTTATAACCTTGAGGAGAAAGGCAAAAACGAGCATCTCATAGTAATTATTATTATTATTATTATTATTATTTATATTATTATTATTATTATTATTATTATTATTATTTCTTAGCAGACGCCCTTACCCAGGACAACTTACAGTTATATACAAAAAATACATATCAAGAATTACAGTACAATTAAGAGCAAGATATAAAATACAATGACTTCAGTCCTTGTATTTTACATCTTGCTCTTTATATAAGTCAAGTCAAATAGTCAAGTCTCTTGTTTAGAAAAAATAAGCTTGATCTTACTTAACGTAAAGTAATCTTTAAGTTAAACACATGTATTCTAGAATAATGCAAACAGAATATAAGTGTAAAATATTATAGCAGAAGAACTGTTACGTTTGAAAATAAGACCATATAGTGCAGACTGTATTTAATAACTTTAATATAAAGCAGATTTACAGAAGAAATACAATTTTGGTAACCTTGTCTTTGCTTGCTTGAAGCGAAACAGTACTATGCATGGGTAAATGGAGGAAATAATTCTTGGCAACTAAAGCGAGATTTACTGGTTAGTGGTTTAAAATCCAAGGTTTCTATGATGATTGATCTTTTAAATAATAAGTACCTTCTGGTACAGCAAAGGGAGTCAGTGGTGATCTGTCTATAGCTTCATTATATTATAGATATTAATGAAGACTTGGTAAAATAAGTGAGGGGGAGCTATAGTAAGACATTTGGGAAAATGCTTACAGTAGTTTCCTATTAATAAAAACTGACCTTGGCAGGAAAGCAGGTGGTTTGAAACTTGTCTGAACAGGATTTTTGTAGAAATAAAGAGAGAGGTCATGTTTAGTTTAAGCATTGGATATCTAATATGGGACTGTTACATTTTGCCTATGCTGCAGGGAGGAGTTTGGTGGTACAAAAAAGATGCAGTTGCACGAGTACAGCCCCTTGCTATGAAAGATAGTATATGGCCGGAGCCTTGCTTATTTGTTTTGTTTGTTATGTGTCTTTTTTGTATGCTGTAGTGAGGAGGATAAGTGAGGGGGAGCTATAGTAAGACAGAGGCTGGCCACGGAGCCAGCCCAACTGAGCACTACACCTCACAAAAGATGCAGAGAGAGCACGAGTACAGCCCCTTGGGACTGTTAAGATAGTATATGGCCGGAGCCTTGCTTATTTGTTTTGTTTGTTATGTGTCTTTTTTGTAATGTAGTGGAGGATAACAGAGCCAGGGGCTTGCATCTGTTTCCACATCATACGTATCAGACAACAGCCTGTCAAAAGTCGATTCTCGGTAGTGATCGATTAACATTGCAGGATGTACAGAAGACCTTACTTCCATCACTGTGTAAAACTCCTGCGGGATACTGCTTTACATGAGTCTATAGCTTCATTATATTATAAAGTCGATTATATCAAAAGTCGATTCTCGGTAGTGATCGATTAACATTGCAGGATGTACAGAAGACCTTACTTCCATCACTGTGTAAAACTCCTGCGGGATACTGCTTTACATGATCTGCTGCAGACACATTTTTAACTCTTTTACAGACATCCATTTTCTTGTTTACAGAAATTTTAATTCCCCACCTAGATTGCATATAGTTACACGACAATCACTGCAGAGAACTATGTCAGAAGCTCGAGATACTAGTATTACAGGCTTTCTATTGCACATTTTGATATACTTTTTTTTTTTTTTATCAGTTATAGCAATTTATAAAAGCTTGAAAAGGTAGAACATTTGTATGAATTATACAAAAAGAGTATTCTGCTTTCTCTTTATTACTGTTTTCCAATTTGGAAATTGTTATACTTTAGTTTTTCGCATATATGTGTAGGCTTACATGCTGTTTTCACGTATGTGTGTAGACTTGCATGCTGCATGTTGTTTTCACGTATGTGTGTAAGCTTGCATGCTGCATGCCGTTTTCATATATGTGTGTAGGCTTGTGTGCTGTTTTCAAGTGTGTGTGTAGGCTTGCATGCTTCATGCCGTTTTCACATGTGTGTAGGCTTGCATGCTGCACACTGTTTTCGCGTATATGTGTAGGCTTGTATGCTGCATTCTGTTTTCATGTGTGTGTGTGTAGGCTTGCATGCTTCATGCTGTTTTCATGTGTGTAGGCTTCCATATTGCATGCTGTTTTCGCATATGTGTGTAGGCTTGTGTGTTGTTTTTGCGTGTGTGTAGGCTTACATGCTGCATGCTGTTTTCACATGTGTGTGTAGGCTTGCATGCTGCATGCTGTTTTCGTGTGTGTGTGTAGGCTTGCATACTGTTTTTGCGTGTGTGTAGGCTTACATTCTGCATGCTGTTTTCACATGGTGTAGGCTTGCATACTGCATGCTGTTTTTATGTGTGTGTGTAGGCTTGCGTGTTGTTTTTGCATATGTGTGTAGGCTTGTATGCTTCATGCTGTTTTCGCGTGTGTGTAGGCTTGCGTGCTGTTTTCGCGTGTGTGTAGGCTTGCATACTGCATGCTGTTTTCATGTGTGTGTGTAGACTTGCGTGTTGTTTTCATGTGTGTGTGTATGCTTGAATGCTTCATGCTGTTCTCGTGCGTGTGTGTAGGCTTGCGTGCTGTTTTCGCATGTGTGTGTAGGTTTGCATGCTGTTTTCTCTGTTCTCACTCTAGAAATTATAATTTTCTCTCTGCTGCAATTTTACTCTGGCTGGAGTGATACTATTGCTCTTTGGTATCTGTTGTACTGAAAGGAATGGTTTTTGTAATTTTTTAACAATTACTATATTTTTAGGTTGAAACTGCCAGCTTGTGTGCTTCCTTCTTTCTCTTTCAGGCCGGTACCTCTCACTTTTTTTTAGTTTCAGGATAATACACATTCTTACTAGGCAGCTTACATAAGGCTGTAAACCCTGGGAGTTATAATATAATGTACAGGGCTGTAAATGGTTACTACTGAGAATAATAATAATAATAATAATAATAATAATAATAATAATAATAATAATAATAATAATAATAATAATGTGTGTCTCGACCATTTACAGTACACAGTGCTTTGTTCTGTGTAGGCTATATACATTGAAGTACAAATCTAGAGTGAATTTACTTTAAGTGTGCATGGTATAAAAATAATTGACACATAGACAAAAGTTAAGACAAGAATGAAAAAACAAATCAAATGTACAGGGTCTGAAAATTTAAGTGAAATAAATAACCAGTTCACTGATGTATCAGACTTGAGATTTTCCAACAATGTATACACGTCAGTGTATGCTGTAGCCTATTCACTGTACAATCTCTTTACATGCAAAACTGGCTAAGGTCTTTTTGCTAACAAGACATGTTTTTTTTTGTTTTGTTTTTTTTAAATGGTTTTAAAATAATTAATTTTTTAATACATTACACAATTATTGTATTGATTTTTCAATCTTTAAAATATTAAAATATATTATACTATGGCTAATATATGACTTTGGTGCGGTACCGGGCTACTGAGTCAGAGTGGCGCTCAGGCCAACAACCACGGTGGTAGTAGGGGGGGCTAAAGGCCACCACACAAACCACTGGCAACAACAAGAGTACCGCAGCAGAGCCTGTGTGTGCCTGCTTGATCGCCAGAGCTAAAAGACTGCCCACTGCTGCGGCATGAACATATGGACAAGCTCTCCGATCGGAAGGCTCCTGCCAACGGATCGGTCAGTGAAGCCGGCCAGCTGAGCACCAGAGTGTTTGTACAGGAGTGTGAGTCAGCAAACACAATGTGGTTCCAAAAAAAATTTTCCTAGCTGAAAAAACTAGCAACTCATGTAGTGCACATGGAAAAGAAATACAGCGGAGAAAGCGACACACAAGCAGTTTCTACCACTATAAATACAATACTGTAATAAAGACATTGTACAATAAATATTAATAGTATATACACACACAATACACAAGTGAACACACTTGGCTGAGCTCAGTCTAGGTACCGCAGCTGCAGTAGCACTAATATAACTCCAGCAGGAGAGTGAAACGTGACACAGAGAGAGGAGAGTGAAATGATCCATTGAAGGCAAGCCAAAGGCTCCCGGCATGCCACAAGGCTGCATATGGACTAACGAAATACTCAAAAACCTCTGGGAAGCTCAAATTATAACATAATTCAGCGATTAATTCTGCAAGGAAACACACAATCAAATTATATATTTAAATTTTTTTTTAAAAAATTAGCTTTTGATGAATTTGTTTCAAAATGATGAGTCTCTCTGCAGTTTGATTGAATTAGGCTGAAAAGAAAATGTCGCTGTTCAACCTTTGTCACGGAGGCTAGTCTTTCAGGTACTCAGATGTTAATACTCTTTGTGGTATCGCAATTATGACACATTTATACAAAAACCTTGAAATGCAAGTATTTATATAAAAATAGATATGTTTCACTGAAACATGATGTAACTAAAGTACAAAATAAATTTAATTATTCAGCATAACTGGATTCCAATGTATAGAATACTTTAGCAATGTCACCTAATTGAATTGCATGTATTTTTTTTTATTTTTTTTTTAAGATGAGGCAAACTATTGTGTCAATCCTTATTTACATTATTGTGAAAACTACTGAACAAATTACTGCTGATGTTATGACTATCATTATGTTAACTGAATTATTTTGTAATAAATGTCCTTAATCCAATGATACAATTTTCTTCATTCACTACACTTCCGGGAGCAGAATTCTATCATATACAATTATTATATCATATACAGTTTATTAGTCTGCATGCCATTCAACAATAAGCCTTATGTTATGATATTCAGAATGTCAAGACATTTGTATTTGTAATAATTATTTTGATTGCATAGTTTATTAAACACAGTTATGGATGTTTTAGTCATTATTTTCAAATACATTGCAATCTTTTAATTTGCACAGATTGCTTGATTTTCAAAACAGTCAGAATAAGACTTGCTAACACTTTACAATAGTTTTATAAAGTATCATTACAAAACCTTTAATTTTAAAATGGCAAATTAATATATCATAAAAAGGGTCACCTTTTGACCCTTTAAAAACATGTATGTGCTTAGCACTGCTTTTGTTCATTATGAAAATAACACTGTACTTGTGAGGTTAAATTTAGAACCCTGAGTAATGCATAATTGTTTTAACCCATTAAGTAACAAATATAGTTTTCTTTGAAAAAATCAGAACGTAAGCTGTATTTATGTAATTTGATACAATACATTTAGACAACTTTTGCTGTTAACACTATTAGAGTAAGTTATCATAACAATATAGTAACGTAGGTCAGTGATAAGAAGAAAGATGCACAAACACATCAGTGATCAGCTTTATTGATATTGACAAGATACCTCTGAACTAGATACCCAGTCGCTCACAGTCTCCACAAGATCCCACACCAACAGCGTTAAAAAACAAAACATGGCACTGAAGGAGAGAGGTAGTAGGAAAGAACAGCATTCAAAGTTCACATCATGTGCATCACAGAACTTCAATGGATAAACTGGACTCTAAGGCCCAGATTTATAAAAGGACTGCGCATGTTTTACGACCGTAAAATGGCCGCCGAGTGTTCTGAATTCTTGGATGGGATTTTTAGAACACATGCAATTAACGTGATTTGTGGGGGCAAGGTGCGCTTTAGCCCTTGATGCATATGTAATTCTGTATGCATATGTAATTCTGAGGCGTTTCTGAATGGGATTTTGCAAATGAGGTTGTGACAATGAGCGAATGAATCAACAATCTCCCTCTCGACCTGTGAGAGCAATCCACAGCAGAAATTACGTGCCCCATACTGAATGGTTGGGCATTCTGGGGGCAGTTGGAAGCCGGCCATTCAGGAAAGGGACGACATCACGGTACCAGGAGTCATTGCCCTAGTACGGTGAGCTAAGTTTCATTCATGAATTGGAGGAGACGTGATTGAACTAGCTATCGGAGGGGGCGGGGCTATGGGTACTTTAGGGGGACATGACGTCATGATCGGTTCCTTTGTTGTGGTTGATGGGAGGAAACAACGACTGTTTTTGGAAAGACGGAGTTAAGTGTGTGCTTGTTTTGCAAACGTGTGTGTTTTTTTGTCGTCAGACTGATCAAGCACGGAGCTGGGAGCTACAGCCTAACTGTTAACCAGCATAACTGTTTCAGCACCGCACCTACATTAAGAGCACTGTGTTGTGTCTGTGTTTTTGTATTATTATTTCGGGACTGTAACCCCTCATTTTTGGCGCTGGCGATACCCATTGTTGGCTAGAGCCAGCTTTATTATTTTTTAGAAGTGAAAGTGATAAAGGAGAATTAAAACTTTTAACTTTTAAAACCGTGAACTTTGTGTCTGTCCTTGTTTGGAGCACCTGCATCACCCTCTCACTACGCAAAGCAACCCACACATTCACACGTGGTATTAGCAGTGGGAGGGACGTTGCCACGCTCACTGATTTATTACAAACGCTGGAACAAAGACGGGAGGCAGAGGAGAGACAAAGAGTGGAGAGATACAGTGGAGAGAGGGCACACCAGGCACCAGCGGTACCCGTGATGGTGTCCCCTAAGGCAAGGGCGCAGAAGATGACAACAGAGGATGACCCCTAGGCGTACTTGGTTGCCTTTGAGCGGTGGGCCACCACTGCGCAATGGCCAAGGAAATACTGGGCCACTGAATTGGGCCCCTGCCTGAGCGGGGAGGCTCAGGCAGCATACCAAGCCATGGCTGACGAGGAAGCCAGCCAGTACGACCTGGTCAAGAGGACCATCCTCCAATGCCTCAACATCACGGGGGAAGCACATCGGATGCGTTTCCGGGAATTCCGGAGGCCACAGGAGACCCGCCCCAGGGTGGTCGCCCAGAAACTGGGACCACATGGTGCACTGGCTTAACCACTGCACAGATGGGTGAGGCAAACACTGGTGCACAGATGGGTGAGGCAATGGTCTTAGAGCAGTTCTGCTATGTGGTCGGCACAGAAACACAGGACTGGGTACGGTGTCACGACCCAGACACCCAGGAGGCCGCCGTCAAATTGGTGGAGAATTTTGAGGACTCCCGGGCTTCTATCAGAACCGGACTACTGACCCCTCTTCCTCCTCTCACCAGCCGAGGAGCAGTGCCCGCAGTATCACCAACACCTCCTCCCCTGGGACCCCGACCGGCCAAATCACCGATCCCGATGGGCTGACCCACCTCCTCACCATGGAGGCAGCTGTTGGTCCCCAACTGGGGTAGATTTACTACCCCCGATCTGCTGCATTATCAGCAATGGAACAGACCGCTAACCCCAGTGCCTTCTGCCCCGATCATCTGTTTTAGGTGCCATGAACCTGGACACATCGCCCACCTGTGCCCATCGGCAAGGGAGTGCAACGTGGTGATGTGCAATTTGGCATCTGAGGCAGGTAAGGAATGGGGAAATGGTCAAGAGGGGCCTTGTATTATTGATGTGATGGTTGGTAATGTGAGTACCCAGGTTGTAGTGGACTCAGGGTGTGCACAGACCTTAAGACCTTAATTCGATCAGCTCTGTTACACGGTGTGTCGTGGCGGCCACAAGCCAAGGTGCCGATCTCCTGTATCCATGGGGATACGGCAACATACCCCACCCTAAAAGCATACGTGTTGATAGGTCAGACACAGCACTACCTCACAGTAGGGGTGGTGGAAAGGCTGCCGCACCCCATAATTCTGGGCCGGGACTGGCCACAGTATCAGCAATTAATCCATTTCTACTATTACCTCTTCGGATCGACCACGCCCCACTCTGATGGTTAAGCATGATGAAGGATAGCAACGCCCAGATAACTCGGTGGTATTTGGCGCTGCAACCCTTCATGTATTTCATGACACACCGTGTAGGGAGAGATCATCAAAACGCAGATTATTTTTCCCGGGAGGTGGGTGTAATGGGCAAGGTAGATTCAGCCGAGTGTACCTTTGGCACAGCCCTGAGCGGTGGGATATGTGACAAAGAGCGAATGAATCTGAATCAACAATCTCCCTCTTGACGTGTGAGAGCACTGCACAGAAGGAATTACGTGCCCCGTACTGAATGGTTGGGAAGTTCATTCCGGGGGCAGTCGGAAGCCAGCCATTCATGAAAGGGATGACGTCACGGTACCAGGAGTCATTGCCCTAGTACGATGAGCAATGTTTCATTCATGAATTGGAGGAGACATTATTGAACTAGCTATCGGAGGAGGCGGGGCTATGGGTACTTTAGGGGGACGTGACGTCGTGATCAGTTCCTTTGTTGTGGTTGATGTGAGGACACAAGGACTTTTTTTGGAAAGACGGAGTTAAGTGTGAGCTTGTTTTGCAACCATGTGTGTTTTTGTCGGAAGACTGATCGAGCATGGAGCTGGGAGCTGCAGCCCTGGGGCCAGCGATTCACCCGGACTTCAACGCATCTGCACTTAACCAGCATCACTGATTCAACACCGCACCTACACTAAGAGCACTGTCCAGAGACGTGTCTGTTTGTGTTTTGTCTGTTTTTTTGTATTATTATTTCGAGACGGTAACCCCTCGTTTTGGCGCTGGCAATACCCATTGTTGGGTAGAGCGAGCTTTATTATTTTTGAACGGTGAAAGTTAGAAAGAATTAAAACTTGAACCGTGAACTTTGTGTCTGTCCTTGTTTGGAGCACACTCTCACTACGCAAAGCAACCCACACGTTCACAGAGGTCTATTAAATATTCTGTCTAATTTATTAAAGCTGCTAGTAATTGCAGGCTGTCGTATTTCCTTGATTATTTTAAGAACTCTGAAAAGGAGTCGTTAATTTGCCGCAGTCAGACAGGAGGCTATATACAAGGAAATGTGATGTAGGAGACTTGTATGTAGCAAGGAGACATAATTTTCAAGAACAAGGAAACATTTAATAACATTTTGCAAAGACCTCGTTTTTTAACCCTTCTGATCAAGTCAGTTTATAAACTGCGGTTTATAATACCAGTACCGTATTGTTTTGCAAACTCCAATTTTCAATACATGTTTCATAGCTTACATGACAAAACAGAAAGTCTGCAAATAGAGATTATAGAAGTCATGTAAAAAAGGTTCTTAGAAGCACCTAAAAAGGTCTCCCCACTGTGGCAAAGCCAGGTTCTAACGAGAGCCTTTACTTCTTACAGTGTTGGCATTATTAAAAGAATGGTGGAGGAGATTAAAAGAAAGATGGAACGACATTCTGAAACACACGAAAGAAAAAGTCTCATATACAATGACGGCTCATCCGCCACCATTACTTTGAATTCTACAGAATGTATTTTTTTGTAATATGGTATTCTGGTATTTAACAATACTGCTTTACGCAGTATTGTTAAATTCAAGTTTGAAAAAAAAACAGGAAAAAAAAAAGGACAGAGGGACAGATGACGCAGTTAGTTTGTAGCTAGAGCAAGTACAGTTTGTCGACCATATATACCATACAGATATGCTTTGAAATCATACATAGAGTAAGAAATACAGACAAACATAATAGGAGAGTTGTAACTGCATAAGACTTTAAGAAGATATAAGTTATAGTTAAACTGAAGACTGTTCGTATGAAGCTGTATGGAGTTATTGTTGCTGAACTTACTGCTATACAACAATGGAAGGACTATCACCTGTTTGACTGCCCTGGATGTAAGTAAATAAAACTTATTGTTTCTGAAGTTTGAAAAGTCTGTACGCCTGGAATTATTCTATATGAAATAAGAAATTGAACTAATATGCGAAGCACAGTAACTGGATGATGCGTTGTAATGTATAAGCAACCTACTACAAACTCTAAAGTGGTACATTTGTTTATTAAGAAACCATCGCACATTCCATATTTTATTCATTTGTCTTGGTGATGTATTTCGAGCTTGTAACACATCTTCACGTGTTACAAGTACTGCTTGTACCAAAATCTTCAATTCCATATTAGTAAATTTCAGTTTTCGCGTCTGACCATCCTCATCACCATGGTTAGTACCAGGCTGAGGTCTTTGTGTGCCATTCATTTTCTTTTGGAATGTGTAGCCTACACACGCAGGGTTGACCCAAATCTGCTATTTATTGTGAGTGCAGTGGCATTGGAACAATTTTAAAGTGGGGGTGGTGAAAGCCATTTAACATAACTGTAACCCCCGTATATGATGGAAGCCATGCAATGCCAGAGGGTGTTGCCGCACTTCCAGCACCCCTAGTTCCAGCGATCTCATGTGAGAGGTGTCTAATTCTCCACCGCTAATTGCGGTGAGGGGTATTTAAATTGGTTGATTGTGGAATCGCCTACTTTACTTAATTAGTCTTAATAGGTTGTTATTTTGACAATGAGTGCGGCCATACTGAACACGCACATTACGTGGCTTTTTGCGGTTGGTTTTTCCCCTTTATAAAGTTAGGCCTCAGTGCTTTAATCTTAAACTGCACTTTATGTACACAGAATACAAAGAACAGTCATATTGCAGTGTGCTCGAGGAATGGCACCTGCTTACAAGGCAGAACAAGGCACATAGCTCACACTTCACACAGGTCAATTTGATTGGCCAGTGGCTGTATTTATTAGCATCACAGGCAAAACAATAGGCAGCACATGGTGAAGAGTTGAATTGGCTGGTATAGGAAGTTAGCCAGCCCAGGTTTTTGAGTGAAGGGTCCCTTCGCGCAGACAACAGGACTACAGCTGATCGATCGCAGACATGCATTTGCAGAAGAGACCCCATCGGGATTGATGGAGTGTGTGGGTGCATTGAGATAACGGGTGGTGGGATGGGAATGCATGCCTGTGATTGTGGGAGCGTGCAAGACGGAGCGAAATGTAAGCCTGGCAGAGGGAGGGGCTGGGTGAAGAGTGTGAGTTTTGGAGCTGTGGGAGAGAACCTGCTGTTTTATTTTTTGTTTGTTTTTTTTTAAATTAGACACGCAGAGGCTGTTAGCTTTGTGTATGTTACCTAACTGTTTATTAAATACTTTTATTTATCCTGTGTGCAATGTAAACCAGGAGACACTGGGGTCCCCCCAGGACCAGGACTAGCAAACCCTGCTCTAGAGAGGTAATTCTAGTCCTAATTTCCCGAAGACAGTGAAGACCAACTGCCTCTCTCATGAAACACAGAGATCATTATTGTACGAAACAGACATAATGAGAGTATCAATGATAAAGCTGGTCATGGTACACTTAATCGCAGTGCAAAAGGGATTTGTGCTTTGAGTCTTTTTCTTACTTTACAGAGCCATAAATTTGCAGGTAGAGCATCATACTGATAATGTTCATATTTTACCTAAGTTAGTTTAAGATTAGTGCTAATCATGGTCTGTAACACCCGCTTTGTGACCTGTTGTCATATCTCATCATTATATGAAAGCTGATTCAATTCCACTGAAAGTTGCATGTCAATAGCTGAGTGTTTTCATCATCAGAAGCAGGGAGTATCCACATTCAATAAAACTAAAACACACATGCCCTGTTTCACACACCACTTCTCCCAGTGAAAATCAACAGTTGGACAGGACCCAAGGTGGTTAAAGTTAAGATCTTTTCCAATTCAATCGTGAACACATTAAACACAATAATAACTATTTTGAGAAAATATTAAAAAAAAAAACCTAAACAAAAAGATGATGACGAAATAACTAACCCAAAAATAACTAGATTGTTTACTAACAAACAATAAATAATACATTTGTGACACATAAGTTGCCTCTAAGACATGCAAATTTGCAGACACAAAACTGGGACGGGTAGCCAACTCCCAGTCAGCAACTAATAACACAAAGAGATGTAGACAAGATTCAAGCTTGGAGTGACACATTTAATGTGAATAAATGTAAAGTCTTGCAAAACAGGTGCTAAAACATTATAAGCAAGTACAATTTGACTAGTAACAATACACAGGAAGCTATGTACAAAAAGGACTTGGGGGTAGTAGTGGATGAATCTCTTAAGCCAACTAGTCAGTGCAGAGAGTTAAATTCAAATCTAGAGAAATTATATTAAAATTATATAAGGCACTAGTACAACCACACCTAGAATACTGTACACAGTTCTGGTCCCCATATCATAACTATGATGACAATACAGGATATGGGCTACTCATTTTTATTAACTTAGCCTTGTAAATGTCACACTTGTATATGTGTTTGGTATAGTGCATGTGAAATACATACAGTAAATGCTTATTTGTACATAATGTTCAATAACAGAACTAACAGGATTACCAGTTGTCAATTAGGCAGCATGTTTTTACAGAACTGCAACTACTGTTCATGGTGTATTTTTTTTTTATCTTTATGAACTCAAATACACATTATGCAGCACATGTGCACTATTACAACACAACAACTATGATAATTACCAGTAAACATTTTTAAGTAATTACTCAGGGAACCCTATTCTCAGTGCATCATCAGCCTTAGATACAGTAATAACTACATGTGTACTCTTGAGGCACATTTACATATTAGCTTACCTTTGAGAATGATTGCTTTAATGGGAGTTAAACACCTCCTATAAGACTATATAAATACAACAAACATAGAATTTCACTCTGAACTGAGAAGAACACTGTGAAATGCTATTCCTGAAAGTAACACTGCTTGCTCTTTTGGCAAGGGCACAAGAGCCTGTTTGTAGGTTTCGAGGAAGACCAGAATTTCCCATTTTTTCAAAGGATGGAACAATAATAATTGGAGGAATTTTTTCCTTGCACAACAGTTTTGTTCGCACCACACAGACCTTCACCACTGTTCCTGAACCTCTACAATGCAAAACGTATGTGGAAATTTTCAAATAATTATCATATTACATCATTTTAATGTAATAAATTGCTATCTTTTTTGTTTATTTGTATACTTAACCCCAAGTTTTTTAAGTCTCAAGTGTTACTGTTACTTATTTTTCTACTTTTTGTTTTGTTGTTTTGAATTAGTTTTACATAAAGAAATAAAGATAGCATGAAAAACATTTTGTCAAATGTTTTTTTTTTTTCCTCAGCTTACATTTCAGAGAATTTCAATTTTCTGAAACCATGATATTCGCCATAAAAGAAATAAATAACCAAACAGATATTCTTCCCAACATTTCCCTGGGCTATAAAATCTATGATGTTTGCACTAATATACCTCTACCTATAAGTGCAGCACTAGCTTTACTGAATGGGCCGGAAGAAGAAATACACTATGACAAATCCTGCACCAAACTATCCAATGTTCATGCTATAATAGGGCATACATCATCGTCTCCAACAACCGGCATTGCAACAACAGTAGGACCTTTTCGTATTCCAGTAGTAAGAACCACAATCAATGCACTGTGCATCACTTGTGACCTTCTTATTTTGAATTTAAAAATGACTAACTACATTACCAAATAGCTTTTGAAGTGGATTGAGATATTGGACTCTACAGTACTTACAAAGTGATTTATATGATCACTGACAAGTTAAGGATAAGATGGGAAAAATTATAAGCACCAAAGCAATGAAACTTGGCCGGTTGCAGTATACCATTAACAGCATGGTAATTTTGGCACCTTGCAGAATTGGGTATACTATCATAGCATTGAGGAACAATATTGTTCTGACTTATCCATAAACTGGTCCAATGACTTTTGAACCATCCAGTATACACATTTAAGATACATTTTAAAGGCAAGGTTGATATAAAAAAAAGTGTAATAATAGGAAACTATTATATAAAAACCTAAACTTACAACAAACAACAATATATATATATATATATTTTTTTTTTTTAAATGGGAATAGTACATTTTTGTAAATTGACATATATTTTGTAACACACTTCAGTCATCTGTTTATATCAGCATAAAAAAACAGCTGTGTTATATTACTTACATAGTGACTGCTCTTTGCCAATGGTAACTACCTTATAATGTTAAAACATGTTTAATGTTACAAATCTTATAATTGGTTTAGATTGTGTCATCTAACCTTGTTCAGACTACAATTTAGAATCTCACTTTAAAATGACAGCTTTGTGTCAGTCAAGGCAAAATACTTGTTGTCTGTTCTTTACATATTATATATAATAGAAGCTGCCCTGTAAAAACTGTGTGTGCATTTTTTTCTTCTTTTTTTTTATCCACGCAGATCAGTCATCTTGCTTCTTGTGCATGTCTGAGCAAAAGAAATCTGTTCCCTTCATTTTTCAGAACTGTACAAAGTGATTATTTTCAGAGCAGAGCCTTATCATAGCTTGTGAAGTATTTTGGATGGACTTGGGTTGGAGCAAACAGAAGTGATGACGATTATGGAAATTCAGGAATGGCTACATTTGTGCAAGTAGACCGAGAGGAGGGCATTGAATACTCGCAGGCCTTCTCAAGAACTGACCTAAGAGAAAAAAATATTTAGAGTTCTAGAAATCATTAAAAAGTCTACCTTGCTTTCCTGGCTCAAGGAGAGATGGTAGCTTTGCTACAAGAAATGTTGCTTCAGAATGTTACTGGCTTGCAGTGGATAACCAGTGAAGCTTGGATTACTGCCAAAAATGTTGCAGCAGAAGGGGGTTATAAAGTTCTGCACAGGGCAATTGGATTTACAATAAAAAACGCAGTAATTACAGGTTTGAAGGAATTTTTACTGAATGTCCATCCATCTCTCCAACACCCTGGTAACATGTTTTTGAAGGAATATTGGGAAACTGTTTTCAGTTGTTCACCGACAACAAAAGACAAGTTTGAAAATGTAAACCCATGTACAGGGTCAGAGAATTTAAGAGATGTGAATAACCTGTTCACTGATGTATCTGAGTTGAGAATTTCCAATAATGTATATAAAGCAGTGTATGCTATAGCACATTCACTTTACAATCTTTTTACATGCAAAAAAATGGGCAAGGTCCTTTTCCTGACAAAACATGTCCGAAACCTCACGAAAACTGAACCATGGCAGGTAGGAGGCTATGTTTGAGAACTGTTTAAGCAATAAGACTGAGGAAGTTGTATTGGCAGTTCAGGTCCAGATTGAATAAGCTGAGGGCTTCACAAAGGTTATTCTGCTATTACAAAAGCATAAAAAAGTGTAGCCAATCATTCAAATCAACTAAACAGTTAATTAATAGGGAAGCATTGGTAGAGCACATGCAAGAATGGCAAATCAAAGATACTATAGTAAAGTAGTGTAAAAGCATTGGCAAAATTACAGAACAAAATTACTAAGTTAAACTTTTATAAGGTATAATTTATAAGAAACTTGGTCAAGTGAGAAATGTTTCGGCTAGTGCCTTCATAAGTTAATAAAGGAAATGTGGCCTTCAGATACTGTAACTGCATAATGATTTAGAACGTTCAGTTATAAATAATCAGTTGTTCACATAACAATTCAGTTATTGTTAAAATGTTATAAACTATAATTTTTATAGGTCCTTCATTTCATGAAAACAGTTAATTTCACAACCAAAACTGGAGAAAATGTATTTTTTGATGAAAATGGAGATCCAGCAGCAAGATATGAATTAGTAAACTGGCAGCTTAATAAAAACGGGCAAACTGAATTTGTTACAGTTAGCTATTATGATGCATCTTTACCAGCAGGGCTGCAATTTACAATGGATAACATCAGAATTGTTTGGGCCAATGATCAGGATCAGGTAAAGACTGAATTATCTTTTTCATTCTAACTGAAGTTGTCACTGATTAATTAAAACCAGTTTTTCACATTTTAATAATATGTGCAGTAATGGTGTGAGAGAATGTACATTAAAATTTTTTTTTACTAATGCTATGAACAAAACAAACTGCTCATAATTAAATGCATTGCAAAGGCAAGCTTTAAAATGTTTTATATAAATGTCATCTGAAATAAAATCTACGTTTTCAAGGTGTCAAAATCAGTGTCCACTGAGAGCTGTCCTCCAGGCACTCGGAAGGCTGTTCAGAAAGGAAAGCCTTGACTGCATACCATGTGCTGAAGGAGAAATCAGCAGTCACACAGGTTGGTTAAAAAAGGAGGCTAAATCCACATGTTATAAATACATTGATGCACTTTCTTTGTTACCAGTACAATGCTTGTTTTATATGCAGTTTCTATTTATTTATAGTTCTGTGTATGTCAAAAACTACCATGGGAAGGTCAAATAAAACTGCTGGGTTAATTGTTTTTGTATTGATTTTTAAATGCAATGTTAGTAGTCTGCAAATACAGCCTTTCTAACAAAAAATACATTTCCAAAAGTATACACAGATCAGCATAAGATGTCTGAAACATGAACATGTCTGTAAAACAGAAATGAGCTAAACAAATTTTTACAAAATCCTTAAGTAACAATTTTTTTTCTAGTAGAAAACAAACAATGATGCACTAGATAAATAACATTGTGCCACAGAATATTAATATCTTACAGATTCCACTGATTGTGTGAAGTGTCCTTCAGAATACTGGTCAAATGAGAAAAGAGATCAGTGCTTCTTAAAGGACATTGAATTCTTGTCATTTGGAGAAATCATGGGAATAGTGCTAGTTATATTCTCATTGGCTGGGGCTTTTGTAACCAATTTTGTAAATTCATTACATTTAGCATGCTCATATTCTGTGCTGTTTGGATCAACCAGCTTAGATCAGTTCACCTGAGAAGTACACAGTTTCTGTAGAAATATTTGCAATTCTAGCTTCAAGTTTTGGTTTGCTCTTCTGTATTTTTGCACCCAAATGTTACATAATATTACTTAAACCTGAGAAAAATAGACAAAAACACACTTGATGGGCAAATCATGAACAAAATAACTTTGACGTTCTTTTTCATTTTATGACACCTCCCTTTTCTTTTATACAAACTGGACGTATGTCTATATGGTTTACCAAAATGGAATGTTGTATTTACAATGTACTTTTATTTATCAACACATACAATTCAAAATTTAGTCAGCATGCTTTGGGGTAGAATTCTAATATGTCCTAGAGATGTCATGGTACATATGTGTGACGTATTTTGTTGGCTTTTCCTATATCTGTGCGTTCAAACCAATGTATCTTTCAAACTGTATTCTATTCCAGTCTTGGATATTGTTTTACAGTTGCAAGTTCACACTAATAAAAACTGTTCTCTGCAAACAACAAAATATGTAGCCTATATATATTTCCTAAATGTTTTTTTTCTTTTTCACATAGAGTACTACTCTACCTGGCTACCTTATGGTAACAAAAGAAGACTCCTGAGTATATGGATCTAGGTTAAAGAACAGCAGCAAATACAGCAAATATAAACAAAAGTACAGTATATATGTAGAAGTTGTACTTCTTTAAATGTAAGCAGCTAATGATATTAGTGTGGTTTCCAAATTAGGAATAAAAATAGGGAAATAGATTCAGATGTTCCACCCAAGCATACTTAGCTAACCTGTAATGGAAGAAACCTGTAATTTTATTCCTTTTGAAATTACACAATCACAAAGGACCCCATCTTGTTCCTGCTTCTCTATAGTCAGATGTTTGACAAATGCACTAGAAATATGAAGCATGCATTGCAGTGTACAAAGGCTATCCTGTACATGACTCAATTATATGCAATTTAAGACAAGTTTTTTGTATTATATAAAAGTCAAATCTCCCTTTTTCATGAAAGTGTAATTGAATCCCATTGACCGTTCCTTACCTACTACTGTTAGGTAACCATTAGCAATATCTCCATCTACATTGTCAACTTATGCAAACAGACAATGCATACACGTCTGAAATCTTTCTGGTAAAGGAACCATTTAAAGAATATAGCTCTTAAATACATCTTGCTTCTTACAAGTTGTTTCTTGTTTGTTGGAATCAACTGCATATAACATTTTACTGTGGTACACAATGATAGATTCATTGAAAAGTGGGCATAGGTGAAGCATAGGAAGCCTTTGTAAATCACAGACAAGTATGGTAAAATATTGTAAATACCATGGTTTCTCATAGTAAAGCACAGTAAATTCAATGTCTAAATGAAAACAAATGTTGATTGCTAAATTAAAGTCCTGGTCTGCTCTGTATTACTTTGCTACTTTTTCAGCATTAAATTACTTTCTTACATATGTAAATGCAGAATTGCAAAAATATAAAGAAACAAAAACACTGTTTCTATCAGGGATCTCCAACCCTGGTCCTGGCAAGCCCCAATCCTGCAGGTTTTCTAGGTGTCTTTACATTATCACTGGCTAAAGATCTGAAACACCTGTTAATCTTGACTAATTAAGCCAATAATTGGTGCAATTAAGTAACTGAAATCTGGGTTAAAAGGAAAAACAGAAGACCCAGTAGCTCTCCAGATCCAGGGTTGGAGACCAAATACTTAATGACAAATAATTAATCAAATAATTCTTTACCTATCCTGGTTGTAATAAAAACAAAATTTCAAGGTGTGTCAATACCATACACTTAAAAAAATAACAAAAACAAGGTAACATCCTTCTTGTACCAGCCAGCTATGCTAGATCAACAATGAATGAAACAATAGTAAGTTCATTGTGAATCTAAAAGCGTCTGTATTAAGCGTCGCAATATATTATATATATATATATATATATATATATATAATATATATATATATATATATATGACATATGACACAATAACAACGCGTGTGGAGTTTGTTGCGCATCTCATCCTCAAATAATACGATTGAGTCAGTTTTCAGCATGCTCACTCAAAGTCTAAAGGTCAAACGAGTGAAGTTCAGTTCTAAAATTACATTATTTTGCACAAAATAAAACGTACTACTATGATGACTATAATAATAATAATAATAATAATAATAATAATAATAATAATAAATAAATAATAATAATAGCACTTACCTTTGTAGACTTCAGAAAATGGTATTTGGTATTTTCTTTCATTTTGTATGTTTGTATCCTGTGTGTTCTCTGGTCTATATTCTTCTATCTAGATCAATTTAGAAATTGAAAAGACACTCCTGCATTATAAGTGACTCGCCTCGGTTCTTTACTACAGTATTTTATTAAAGACACTCCAGTATGATCGCATCTGGGTATATCTTCCGATTTCGCTTTATGAATAGGTTCCAGGCTCCACCTGAAGCCTGGTTTAAAACAATCCCCGAGTCGATTTGTCTTTGTGATTCATACCTCCCCAACCATGCAGCCAAGGGGTTTCCCTGCACGCAGACAATGCAACAATATATACATCTCCATACATGTTTAAAAGCTTAGGTCGTCTGTTTGAGGAATCTGAGTTTTGAGTGGTTGGCACTTTAAAACTTGTGATATGATTGTGTCGTATTTTTCAACATTTCTACAAAGAAAAAATGTAGGGAAAAGCATTTAACATACACATAAAACAACAACAATAATAATAATAATAATAATAATAATAATAATAATAATAATAATAATAATAATAATAATCTAAGAGCTAATTGGTTGCCTGTGCACCGCTGCGGTGGTTTGAGATTGCTCTAGGGCTGTTAAACTGGTTCTTGCTCACATGACGCACATTCAAGGAATACAAAATATTTACATCATAGTGTAAGTTGTTTTTGTGTCAAAACTAAATAAAATCCCCCAGAGCATTGTTTTATTTTTAGGTTTATATATTGCCTATCCAGAAGATTAGTGGAATGGGCGAGCATACAGCACTACCGAACTGAATTGTAGAATCAAAGACAACTGTGAATGTTTTGATTTTGGAAACCATTTTTAATTCTACTCTTATACTGTCAATACTGGCAAATCATCTGGCTTATCCACTTGCATTGTATATGACGTGACCCTGTATACAACTAGAAGAATACACAGTTGCAGGTATCTGGAGCCAAGTGCATATGTTCAGTTGTGGTTTCTAAACTCCAACATTAACTCCATTGCTGGGGCTTTTTCGAAGAACAACAACAAAAAAAGTGCAGTTTCAAATATAATAATTGGCGTCAGAATATTAAAAAAAAAACACCTACACATTGGTTCATATTGTGCCTTATCAGTCACATTTTATAATATTTTCAATAAAACCGTGTTTTACAAATTACTTTTAAACCAGTTAGGATGAACACACAAAAAAGCTCATTATGAACACCTCCTAGAGGTGAAATTAGCAACAGGCTCGAACTGTGCAACGGTTCAGGAATGTATTTTAATTGCATTGAAATATAGTTGTAACTTCAGTCTCATGTCCCATGAGTAAGCACGCAGTGCTACGATCATTAACATACTTTTACGCTTTGCAGCTTTTGAAGACCAGTTGTATTACAGTGCAGTTAACCAGTAAGAATACCACTACGGAAATGCAGTCACGTTTAAATTATTGATTACAATTGCACTTGTTTTCTTTTTTCTCTAGGGATTTGTTGTCCTATATAAAACCATGACAGAAGAGACGGTATACTCTACTTTTTTCCAACAGGGGTTCTGAACTGACAACTGTTGAAAACATACAATGCACCTATACTTCCTAATGCTATGTATTTTGGGTTCCCTTGATCAGTTGGACGCTGATTCGACATGCAATCCGCTTGGGAAGTTCAGTGTACCTGGTTTGTATAAACATGGGGATATTGTTATTGGAGGCGTTTTTCCAGTTTATAATAAAGAAGAACCGAGATACGCTATGTTTGAAACCGAACCAGCAATAACCAGATGCGTAGGGTAAGTTAATTCGTATTTAAAACACAAGCAAAATAATACTATTAATAATACTACTAATAACTTGTAATTATTGTTATTATTTGTAATACATAGGTTTGATCTGAGAGCATTTCGCTGGACACAGGCGATGATATTTGCAATACAAGAAATAAACATGGACCATATTTTGTTACCTAATGTAACACTGGGATATACAATTTTTAACTCTTGTGCTTCTCCAACCAAAGCTTTAAGAGCAGCTCACACTGTACTCAATGGGCAAGAAGGAACACAATATAATTTTGAATGTCCTTCAGTCCCTGTTATAATCGGAGAGTCTGGGTCATCGCAATCGATAGCGATTTCAAGGACATTTGGACCCTTAAGAATGCCCATGGTAATAAAGTTAAATTCCTTTAATTAAACGATGTATTTAAACTACTGTGCGCCGTATGCTTTGACTTAAATCTGTTGTATTATTTTTCCTATTATCATTTTAAGTGACTAAATGTCTGTTTATGTGAATGTGATTTTTTTTAGTCCGCTGTCAGGATGGTATACAGTATTTGTTTTTAAATTATCCATGTAAACGCAACACATTATGGTTATTTGTTGTTCTTGTGTGTGTGTTTTCCCTATTTATTTATTTATGTGTTTATTTATTTTAGATCAGCTACTTTTCCACGTGTGCATGCCTTAGTGACAAGCGTGAGCATCCAACATTTTTTCGCACTGTACCCAGTGACTTTTACCAAGCCAGAGCATTAGCTCAGCTTGTAAAGCACTTTGGATGGACTTGGATTGCAACTATTCAAGGCGATAATGAGTATGGCAGGATGGGGGTTCAAGCGTTTACCAAAGAAGTTAAACAATATGGCGTCTGTGTAGCCTTTTCTGAAAACGTTTTAAGAACCTACCCATACAGTCAAATACTTAAAATAGTAGAGACTATTAAACGTTCGACAGTGAAAGTCATTCTTGCATTTGCTTCTGAGGGTGACCTGTACCCGTTGATGCAGGAAATCGTACGACAGAACATAACTGGTATACAGTGGATAGCAAGTGAAGCATGGATAACTGCAGCAAGACCATCCACGAAGGAAAACTTTAAATCGTTTGGAGGCGCAATAGGATTTGTGAGTCGCCAAATGGCGATCCCAGAGCTCAAAGAGTTTCTTTTGAATATACGACCTTCTCTGGATTCTGGAAACAGCTTTGTAACTGGATTTTGGGAAACTATTTTTCAATGTACTCTGCATTTAACTGAAGATAATTCAAACCAAACATTTTCTGAAACGAACTCTGAGATATGCACAGGGCAAGAACGATTAGACCAAGTAAACAACGCATTTTTTGATGTTACAAAATTAAGGGTCGCTTATAATGTTTACAAAGCTGTATATGCCATAGCACATGCGCTACAGAACTTAATCTTCTGTCAAAAAGACGAAGGTTATGATAAATTTAAACTCTGTGAAAATATTTCGAACATACAGCCATGGCAGGTGAGTTAACTTTATTTCTGTAACTATATGGTTGCCCAAAATCTTGACTTGTTAGATTGGTAGTGTCATTGGTTAACAGCACACAGATACTGTGAGAGAAATCACGCCTAAAGGACCTGCTTATCTGTCTCTCAATGGGTATATATGTCTAGGCTAACATTGACAGTACTGTGGGTGTTGTTACTGTGAACTGAAGTAAAATAGATTGTTCTAGATTTTTGTTGCACAAATACTATACTCAACCCATACAATTGTGCAGATGGCTTGAACAGTCAGTCTGTTAACATGTTTTGTAATTTTGCAACCAAAATGTGTAATTTATGTGAGAATAATGCAGAAGGTTAGAATGATACAGGATGGGTCAACTGTTGTTGAAAATCTCATACAGCGAAAACGGCCAACTGTTAGAAAATGCATATGAAACAAAATGCACCAAAAGATAAAGATGATAATAACAACAACAATAATATCAATAAAAGTCAAAGGAAACCTGCTTAATAATGTTACCTTGCATATTGAATTGCATACCGCTTTGTAGTTTTCCTTGTACAACAAAAAACTGTACAGCTAAGGCCAAAGGTTTTGCATCACCCTATAGAATTAATAAATTTTGCATCATAAAGTCTATTATGGCTTCCGGTAGACTTTTTTGTGATATGATTTTGTAGTTTCTTTTGATTACATGGTGTTGAATAAAATATTGAAATTATGTTCATATATATATATATATATATATATATATATATATATATATATATATATATATATATATATATATAAACATGTTGTTCATATATATATATATATATATATATATATATATATATATAACATGTTGTTGTATATATATATATATACACATATATATATATATATATATATTATATGTATCTATATATATATATTATATATATATAATTATATATATATACATATAAATTAATTTGTATTATAATTATATTATTCATTTTTGTGTTAATTATATTTTTATTCATGGCAAAAACTATTGGGTAACCATTGATAATCCCATATAATGCAAACTTAAAATAAGGTTATATTCATTTAATTTATTTAACATTTTAATAAAATTTTAATTAATTAACACAGGTTGGTAAGTATGAGACTTTTCTTATAAGGAGATTTAAGCAGTTTATTCTCAATTTGAAAATAGATTTTGCTAACAACTTCTTTGTCAATGCATAGATCTGGCACATTTCTCAAATTACAAGAATAATTTTGCATGTAACACTAGCATACTTCAATTGTAGATATTGTATTTGTGTACGGAAATAACTTTGATCATTATACCATGTACTTAAAGGTCTATGAACACCTGCAAAAAATAAAATTTACAAACCGTTTTGGTGAAATTGTATACTTTGATGAAAACGGGGATCCTGCTGCAGCCTATGACATTATAAATTGGCACCTCACAAATGGAATAGTTAATCATGTGCCAGTTGGCTATTTTAATGCATCCTCTGATACAGCAGCTAAACTTATAATTAATGAAGATAACATTATCTGGAATAGTGGGAAAATGGTAAGCATTTCAATAAAGGTTTTGTGGCTGTCTTTGTTGTTGTATTTATAATGACTGCCAGAAACAACACAGCACACACTGTATTGCCTTGTTTAAGTTTTACAATAGTTTGTCATACCAGATTTCTCAATCACCTTGGGTGACACTGCCCTACAGTAGACCTCACTGATGCTCAGACAATACTTCCATATCATCCAATTTAATGTACTTATGATTATACATAGCTACCATTACATGACCGTAAAAGGTAATATCCTAGCTTGAGATTTGAACAAAATACCAATTTTATTTTATTTTTTTTTATTTATAACTCAACCTACTGAAAATACGAAATCAGTAGTACATTTTCCATTTTTAAGTGATACAACTATATTTGTTATAACAACCTGAGAATATTGCCCTAAGAGTAAAAAAAGGTATAGCATATAAAACAAAAGATGTTTCCCAGCTGAACACCTTTTATATATATATGATGTATAATATATATATATATATATATATATATATATATATATATATATATATATATATATATATATATATATATATATATATATATACAATTGATGTATTTTTTCTGTAAGGTTCCAAAATCAGTGTGCTCAGAAAGTTGTCCTCCTGGTACAAGAAAAGCAATAAGAACAGGACAACCTATCTGCTGTTTTGACTGCATTCCATGTGCTGATGGTAATATAAGTAATAAAACAGGTATGTATCAAATTTATATTATAGGGTGTCTATAGAAATTGTATTCATAACTGTGCCTTAAAATATAGTATATCCAAAAACTACAGTTAATTTAAAAAACAATAACTGCAGCGTATCTAACCTTAATAAATAATATAAATACATTTTTTAAAAAGTGTAACTGCTTGCCTTTGCCTAATGGATTTTTAATTAACACACAATGAGAACTGATATATGTAATGAGAAATCAATTAGCATGACCAATGAATAACAGCTCCATTGAAATTAAAATCATAACTCATTTGAACTAGGACTGCAATGGGGTGAACATTTTCCAGGGATATTGTTCTGTGAATTTTGAATGGCTGAAAATGTACCTAAACTATAATTTATGACTATTTTGTCCAACTGTTAGATGTGCAAACAGTTATGTAGTACACATTTACATTATGCAAATATTTGCTTGAGCTGAGGCTTATAGTAATTTTTAGCTTACCGGTAACTACAATGGCATGAAAGTACAGCCATTTAGTGTTATCTTCTTTTCTCCACTAGATGCCACCATTTCCTCAATTGTCAAGTCAAAGTTTATGGTTTTGTATGCTGGTATTTCAAAAGATGGTACCAGCTTGTGCACTGAGCTTGGGTGTGATGTCAGAGGGAATAGTTCTTTGACTATTGACTGATATGTGGGAAACAGCACAAGATATTTTTGGTCATGATACTGTATACCCAATAGAGTTCTGGGTTTAAATCTAAGGTTTTTATAATTATAAAAATGCATCCTTGTTCTGAAAAGTATAATTAACCTTGCAACATAACTTAAGTAATAATTTCTCTGTGATCCATTTCAGATTCAGTAGAATGTATGAAGTGTGCAGTGGAGTACTGGTCTAATGCAAAAAAAGATAAATGCATACCCAAAGAAATTGAATTTCTTTCCTTCAGTGAAGCCTTTGGGATTACGCTAACTACAGTGGCACTGATGGGACTATGCCTCACAATAGCCACCGCAACAGTCATCATTTACAATAAAAACACACCAATTGTAAAAGCTAACAACACCGAACTAAGCTGTCTGTTACTGTTTTCCTTAGTTCTTTGCTTTCTCTGTTCCCTTACCTTTATTGGTGAACCAGTGGTCTGGTCCTGCATGCTGCGACACACATTCTTTGGAATAGCATTTGCTCTTAGCATTTCCTGTGTACTAGGGAAAACAATAGTTGTAGTTACAGCATTTAAATCTACTCTTCCAAATAGTAATATGGCAAAACTATTTGGACCAATGCAGCAGCGAATTATTGTTTTTGCATGCACAGGAGTTCAAATAATTATTTGTGCTTTGTGGCTAAATTTATCACCTCCTTTTCCAGTAAAAAATCTAAAACATGACAAAGAAAAGATTATTTTGGAGTGTAACATAGGGTCAGCAATAGGATTCTCCTTAGTATTAGGCTATATTGGTATGTTGTCTTGTATATGTTTTGTGATGGCATTCTTGGCTAGAAAGCTACCAGACAACTTTAATGAAGCCAAATACATTACTTTTAGCATGCTAATCTTCTGTGCAGTTTGGTTAACCTTCATACCAGCATATGTTAGTTCACCTGGAAAATACACAGTGGCTGTTGAAATATTTGCAATTTTGTCCTCAACGTTTGGTCTGCTTATTTGTATATTTGTTCCTAAGTGTTATATTATCTTGCTAAAACCTGAGAGAAATACAAGACAATACATAATGGGGAAAATGCCTTCCAAACGCCTGTGAATTAAACGCCTGTTTAATTATAGCTAAGACTGTCATGACAATTTAGTTTTGAGATGTTTTGCCCTTCACTCGCTTTAAACTCATTTGGCATGTATCAGAAAATCTATTTCACTCATAAGCAATGTAATCTTTGAAAAGTGCATTTGTTCTTAAAAGGATTAAAAAATAATTCTGTGCAAATTATCAACATGGAAACTGTGTCACTGGCTTTTTTGGTGTCTTTTGAATGGCTCTGAACCTGCAGCAGCTAAACAATGGCAGACTACTTTCACAGTAAATCAGATGAGAAACTTCACTTTAGAGATATTACTTATGCAGCATTTTGACAGCATAAATAAAGCATGCCATGCTCCCGATGTGCAAATGAGTAATACACAACTGTGGCAAGTAATTTAAATGAATGCTGTTGAATGCTACAAAAGATTTAGAAGTGAGTAGTTTTTCGAGATTTACGATTATACTGTAAAAAGTATAATCGTAAATCTCGAAAAACTACTCACTTCTAAATCTTTTGTAGTCATTTTTGTATTACTTTAGTATAAATTCATGTTACTTGGGATTTATATGTTGTTTTTTTCTGACTTTATGTGAACAAAAAGACACACATTTGCCCGTTTTCCCATTGAAAATAGTGATATTTTGAAATATCACTTTCCTGGTCACAAAAGCAAAGTTTGTGGGGAATAATAGCCATTTTCTATACTTTTGAGGCATAAGCAATTAGGAAATAACACTTACTACCCAGGAACAAAAATTGTGTTACATAGTGTTATTTAAAATGTAGGCGTTAAAATGCAATAAATAATAATGTAGGGGAAAATAATAACGTCATGTCAACAGACGTACCACCATCTTCCTAATACAGGCATATTTTTGAGTCACAGATATTGTCATTGGATATTCACCAAGACCTACATAAAAACAACACAGATAAACTGGGACAAAACATCTAACGTTACAATAGAACTTGCGAATGCGATGACAGTTTTCAATTTATATCCTTTGCAATATATACTATAGATTTAATTCTTCTAATAATAAAAACATGTTTTGTTCGGAGAAGACAATGTATGGATGTAATAGTACCTGAAGATATGGACACCCCGGTATGAAGACAATTTCACACAACTAGCCGAAGTACTGGGCAGTACTGAACATTGTGTTTTTGTTTGTTTGTTTGTTTGTTTTAAAATAGGCGTTTATTTTCAGATCACGTGCCACTGTGCCACGTGACAGCGCCAGTTTCTGCACATATTTAAAACAATTGAAATGATTAATAAACATTTAAACCTGTTATTATTATTACTATTATTAGCCGTAGTCGTCACGGTAGATTTTTTTTTTTTCACGGTTACCATCATCTCTTTACTTGGGACAGTTTATTTTGAGACTATGCTGTAAACCTCAAATCTTCTGCCACAGCTGGCTGTACAGACTAGAAGAAACATGCCGTGCAATTGATCTGGATTTTTTATTTATTTATTTTTTTTTAAGTACTGACTAATGTTGCAATAGGAAAATCAATGACATCTTACAGTAAGTGACTGATAACCAATGCTTTACAACTGAAGTTACAGCACTTGGATTAAATCTGCACAAGAAAATAGGAAGGAATCGGGTACCATGAAGTAACGTGTAATCTCCTGAATTATGATAAAATAAACAAGCAAACCACGAGAAGGGAGTGGTCCTATTTAAATGGCCTAAAAGGACATCGTCACCTCCAGCCATCAATGTGACGCCTGGAGAAAATAAATCAAATTAGCATCCTCATAAAAGAGCATGCTAAATAAGCATTTAACTAATTTAACAAAAAAAAACGGGAAAAGGGACTGTAAATTATATATGAACAGTAAAAGGGGAGGTGGTACAAAGCACGCCACCCAGAGCCCACTGGTCGACAAAGGCCAACATGTCGCCAGCAGACAGGGCGTGGGCGTGCTCTAACTGAACCCGGGACCGGAACAGGGCCCTGAACATTGCTAGTAGTCGGAGTAGTAGGCCTATTTAATAGTCAGTATTTGTGTTTTATTTTGTTTTGTTTTGTTTTGTTTTGTTTTGTGAGAACAGAATGTTGATGATCCTACCTCCTGAAAATCAGCCTTCTATTCAAGAGAGCTTTGACGCCATCTTGTGGAGGTTCCATACACACACTATCTTTGATCCCAAATAAATAGGAATGAAAGCAGCCTTTTGAACTTGAAGCTTCATACCAAAAATGGTTGTTTCCCTCTTTTAAAAGTTCTTATTAATAAAACAGGGCTAAGTAAAAGAAAAACAAAAATTATCTGCACTATAAAACGGTTACTCATTTGCACTTTGACTTAAAAAAAAAAAAAAAAAAAAAAACCCTTGACAAATCATGGTCCACTGTTTTTGATTAAGGATAACAAAAACAAACTGGAAAGGGTCACTTGTAAAAGGTGTTTTTTAAAAATGATTATGAGAATTTAAAATTATCATTTGTTTTTAATTTCTTAACATTATTTCAAAATTTTGGTTAACAAATAGTTAGGCAAAGGCATGGTTTAGTGTCGCTAGTCTTTATATAAAATAACAGACATAATAAATAAAATACATTGGGATCTTTATTCTTCATTACAGTGTAGCAGTTCCACAGATATCTTACAGCACCAGTCCAAAAAATGGGTGAGTACAAGTTATTTTCACTATTGTTAGGCAAGCCAATATTTAATGTTTACAAAGTTAGGTTATATTATATCTGCAAACTGATCCATCAAAATCTAGAAAAGTTGTCTTTAAAACAGTGGTTTGAATGCAAAACTTTATATTTATTAGTAGTCATAGTAGTCGTGTCAATCAATCAATCAATCTTTATTTTATATAGAGCCTTTCATAGTGGACCACCATCAAAAGCACTTTACAAGATGCAGTCTAACAACAAGAAAATCCATAATACTTTAAATACAGAGAAATGCATAATACATGATATACAGTAAAAGAAACAAAGCATAATACACAAAATACAGTGGAAAGTGCATAATACATGAACAAGTAGCAGCAACACAGCAGCTAATGGCAGATATCAGGCTTAAAGAGCATGGGAAGCAAGAGAGAACAGGTGGGTCTTGAGAGTTGATGTAAAGCGAGCGATGGTGGAAGCATCACGCAACAAAGTTGGGAGAGAGTTCCAAAGAGTCGGAGCCATGAAGCTAAATGAGCGTTCTCCGTAGCGGGTCAGCAGGTTGAGGAAGTACTCGGGACCTGTGTGACGAAAGGCATGGTAGGTGAGCAGGAAAGTTTTGAAAATAATCCTGAACCTTACATAGTAACATAAGAACATAAGAAAGTTTACAAACGAGAGGAGGCCATTCGGCCCATCTTGCTTGTTTGGTTGTTAGTAGCTTATTGATCCCAAAATCTCATCAAGCAGCTTCTTGAAGGATCCCAGGGTGTCAGCTTCAACAACATTACTGGGGAGTTGATTCCAGACCCTCACAATTCTCTGTGTAAAAAAGTGCCTCCTATTTTCAGTTCTGAATGCCCCTTTGTCTAAACTCCATTTGTGACCCCTGGTCCTTGTTTCTTTTTTCAGGCTGAAAAAGTCCCTTGGGTCGACACTGTCAATACCTTTTAGAATTTTGAATGCTTGAATTAGGTCGCCACGTAGTCGTCTTTGTTCAAGACTGAACAGATTCAATTCTTTTAGCCTGTCTGCATATGACATGCCTTTTAAGCCCGGAATAATTCTGGTCGCTCTTCTTTGCACTCTTTCTAGAGCAGCAATATCTTTTTTATAGCGAGGTGACCAGAACTGCACACAATATTCAAGATGAGGTCTTACTAGTGCATTGTACAGTTTTAACATTACTTCCCTTGATTTAAATTCAACACTTTTCACAATGTATCCGAGCATCTTGTTGGCGTTTTTTATAGCTTCCCCACATTGTCTAGATGAAGACATTTCTGAGTCAACAAAAACTCCTAGGTCTTTTTCATAGATTCCTTCTCCAATTTCAGTATCTCCCATATGATATTTATAATGTACATTTTTATTTCCTGCGTGCAGTACCTTACACTTTTCTCTATTAAATGTCATTTGCCATGTGTCTGCCCAGTTCTGAATCTTGTCTAGATCATTTTGAATGACCTTTGCTGCTGCAACAGTGTTTGCCACTCCTCCTACTTTTGTGTCGTCTGCAAATTTAACAAGTTTGCTTACTATACCAGAATCTAAATCATTAATGTAGATTAGGAATAGCAGAGGACCTAATACTGATCCCTGTGGTACACCGCTGGTTACCACACTCCATTCTGAGGTTTTTCCTCTAATCAGTACTTTCTGTTTTCTACATGTTAACCACTCCCTAATCCATGTACATGTATTTCCTTGAATCCCAACTGCGTTCAGTTTGAGAATTAATCTTTTGTGCGGGACTTTGTCAAAAGCTTTCTGGAAATCTAAATAAACCATGTCATATGCTTTGCAATTATCCATTATCGATGTTGCATCCTCAAAAAAATCAAGCAAGTTAGTTAGACACGATCTCCCTTTCCTAAAACCATGTTGACTGTCTCCCAGGACCCTGTTACCATATAGGGAATTTTCCATTTTGGATCTTATTATAGTTTCCATAAGTTTGCATATAATAGAAGTCAGGCTTACTGGTCTGTAGTTACCTGGTTCAGTTTTGTTTCCCTTTTTGTGGATCGGTATTACGTTTGCAATTTTCCAGTCTGTCGGTACCACCCCTGTGTCAAGAGACTGCTGCATGATCTTGGTTAGCGGTTTGTAAATTACTTCTTTCATTTCTTTGAGTACTACTGGGAGGATCTCATCCGGCCCAGGAGATTTGTTTATTTTAAGAGCTCCTAGTCCCTTTAACACCTCTGCCTCAGTTATGCTAAAGTTATTTAAAACTGGATAGGAACTGGATGACATGTGGGGCATGTTGTCAGTATCTTCCTTTGTAAAAACTTGTGAAAAGTAATCATTTAATATATTTGCTATTTTTTTTTCTTCATCTACAATTTTGCCATTTGTATCTCTTAAACATTTAATCTCCTCTTTGAATGTTCGCTTGCTGTTGTAATATTGGAAAAACATTTTGGAATTGGTTTTAGCTCCCTTAGCAATGTTCATTTCTATTTCTCACTTGGCCTTTCTAACTTCCTTTTTGACTTGCGTTTGCAGTTCTGTGTACTCTTTCTGCGTACTTTCTTTTTGGTCCTTTTTTAATGCTCTGTAAAGTGCCTTAAAGTGCCTGAATATTTTTTTTTAATTGATCTATTAAACCATTTTGGCAATTTAGTTTTACATTTAGATTTGTCTACTTTAGGGATATAATTGTTTTGCGCCTCTAGTACTACATTTTTGAAGAACAACAATAGTAGTAGTAATGCCAATTATAGTAGTGTAGCCTATCTCTGATGTGTTTGTTTTTGTCAAAAGCGTAATGGAATGAGTTAATTAAAAACACAGTAGATTTAACTTATCGGTGCTTCTTTTGTTGTTCGTGTGAGGTCTTTTCCTAATGAAAGCTTAGCATTTATCAGTTCTTTACCATGCCAAAAAGTTTTAATTTAAGGGCTTTCCATTGGGCACAAAGAATGATTTGTGCAGTAGCAGTAGAGGAAACTAATCAAAATCTAAGCTGGCTTCCGAATGTAACGCAGGGCTACAGGATCCAGGACTTGTGCACTAACCCTCTCTCCTAGCAACTCTAACTAGTTAACGGTGAGGATCAAACTACTTCAAAGTACACATGCAAGAAGGGCTTTTCCGTGGTTGCAGTCATTGGCTGCTCTGCGTCAACTCTGTGAATTACAACAGCAAAGCAGACAGGGTCTTTTGGTATACCACAGGTAAGGCACTGTCATGCATATATATATATATATATATATATATATATATATATATATATATATATATATATATATATATATAGTTGGCCATAGCTTTGGGTTTGTGCCCCTTTAAAAACGTGGCCCAGAGATAAAAAGTTAGATTTCTAGCGCTTCAGCACACTTTTATTCAAAAAACAAAACAAAAAAAAACATAGCTCTTATTGACCACTCACTACACACATGCAGGACAGCTAAGCTGTTTACCTGACACTAATACAAATTTTTATAAAACCAAAAACATAGGTTTTAAACAAACCTTCACTCAATAGCAGCAGCCTAGAGCAGCCTGACTGCTTCCGTTTTATACGGTGCACCTGGCTCTAATTTTCAATAACTGCCAGGTGCAGGTGATAATTAGTAATTAAACAAAACAATTAAACAATTAAATTAAACAAATTACCTTGGCAGGGAGGCTTTAACTCTGTCCCTGCCATAAACAAAACATTTTTATATTGCATGCCCCTCTGTCCTGCTGCATATGTTGCAATATATGTTAAGATAAGGTCATTACTAATACTAATAATAATATTTGGAGGTTACAGCTGCTTTTTTAAATCTGGACTAATGACATTGTATCCGTTGTAATATAGCTACTTTTTAGAAAACATGATAACAAAGCTGTCACATGTAACCTTGCAACCTGATATAATGCACAGGAGATCAGTGCATGCATATTGTATTTTAAAAAGTGACCTGCTACATAACAAGTTTTTATTTTGTCAGTTTAGAAAAAATAAAAATACATATTGCCAGCAAAGTAAACAATGGTTTGAACATTACTGTTTCCTACAGATATTTCTCTTCCTGCTCATGCTTCAGCAGCAAGCATGAATTCCCCACAGGCCCATCCAATAATTTATTTTAAGTACTGAGTCAAAACAGAAAATGTGCCTATTCAGTTTTAAAAAATTCTAACTGCGTTTAAAAAGTAAGCAGCAGGTTGTTTGAAGCGAGGTGGCAGTGCTAAATCGTACCTGTAGTACTGATTTAACTTGACTACAACCGATAGGAGTACTTTTTGTCTGCGCTGACTTTCAAGTTTGTTTTCTGAAAGCTGTTTATTTTACGTTCTATTCAGCGGCCTCTGTACAGCCTTTTGTTTCATGTGTGATTCTGAAGCTAAAACAATTACCTCCATCTATACAGTTTATTTGTGAAATATCTTGACACACTCATCAGCCAAAATATACAGGATTTTTTTGTTTTTTGTTTTTGTTGAAGAATACAAACACTTATTGGGCAGGCCTGGTACAGGCAAAGTTGAATTTGTAAGTTTCACACTTTATATCAAAACATTGCTCTTTGTACTGTACACTTGTTTATGAATGGATTTTGAATGCACGATTAAACAATACAAACTCCCTCTGTTTTTGTATTTTTCATATCACCACTAGATTGTGCTGTTAAATCAGAATGGTTGAGAGGCGAGCTGATTATGGATGTACACAGGGCAGGGAAAGACGAGTAAAAAAAAAATTAAAAAAAGAAATGGGGGAGACCATATAGTGTTACCAGCAAACATATGTTGTTATATCAGAAAATAGTTTCCCATTTGAGGAATCATCAAACTTTTTTTTTTTCAATAAGAAATTGCCTTTTTCCTTGACATGCCCTTCTGCAACTTGTACAATTCACACATTACAATGTTAATGTCTTATTCGTAAAAAATAAGCATATGCTTTTTCCTCTAATGGGACTATGAAGGGATCCTTCACCACAGCACCCAGTGATACAAGTATAAGAATCAAAACTCATTTCAGCATTGAAGGTCTTAATGTATTAGGTTTCTAAGTTTCTTTTCAGGGCATACTACTGTTACCAGGAAACAACATTTGTCAATAGGATTAAATCAAGTACTAAAGCAGATATATTCTCTTTATTTAGTAATCTTTCATCATTATTCAAAACATGTAATTGTATTTAAAAGAAATGTGAACAGAATGTGAAACGGTGCGTGTGCCTTTAAATATTCAGACAGTTGGAACACTGTCAACAGAATTGCCAATCAAATATAACAATAAAAGTGAAATCGTCTGCAGGATAACATCATTTTTTAACTTCTGTGGCATCCCTAATTTCTCAGTATGCACAGGATACAAAACAACATCACGCTAGTACAATACATTTCTCACCACCCTACAGAAAAACAAAAATAAAAAATGCCTGCTTCCCTTAATCAGGTTCAAAAAGGGCATGTAGTACATATATTCCCTGATGGCTCTTAACAACCAAATATGGGAACCATAAATGACACATTTAAAAACTGTAATTTGACACATAGGTAGGGTAAGCCAACATTTAGCACAACAAAACAGCACTGCGCCAGCATGCTAGCCTGCCCTTCCACAAACTCAGCGATCTAAAATCAACACATTCTCCTCTTACTTCAATGAAGATTACTAATAAGCAGTCTGAACTGAGTGTGTACCAAAGAGATGTTTTAACTTTCCTGAAATCTGAAAACCTTTCAGCTCGCCGGAGAACACTGGCTTATTTCAGAAAGATAATACGCTCACATACACAGAAAAAAGATTTCCACTAACCTCTCTCTGCCCTCATTACTCCATTACCCAGAAAGCAGAATGTGCTATTCTAATTGTGCATAACGACTCACTCTATATAGAGTAGTCTCATTTCCGCAGTTCAAGGGGGGGAAAGAATGGTTGTCATTCTGCTATTGACACTGTCAGTCAAAGTTAGTATTCTCATTCCCACAGTGTGTGCGCTAAAGCATATCTGTGTGTGTTTTGGAGGGACCTGCTTCTACCCAGTACCCTACAGTGACTACGAAAAAAAAAATTAATTAAGTACTTACAGAAGGTCCCAAAGAATCATTGTGAAGACCCAGCTGTCAGTTAACAAAGTAATTGTATACACTTCCCTAGAGAAATGACTAATCAGGCTGCCGAAAAACAAGGGAACACGTGGCTCTTCTCAACACAGAACTTACATTAAACAAAATAATAAAATCAAATGTACTGGTTTACTATCTACCAAGTTCATGATGTTTGATACCCTGGGTGATATTGTTCATTATATTCTGCGATGTGCAAATGCTTTCTTTAAAGACCTTGTAAATCTCATCTTCAGGTGTATGTGTAAATCTAAAGAAACAGGTGATATTGTTTGCATATATACGTTTGCATGTCAGAAGAATTGTAAGATATTAGGAGGAATACAATTTTGAAAGTATACAAAAATATTTTATTCCTTCAGTAACTAAATGGGATGCTGAAACATTACCTAATAGAAGCAACAGTGACACAGTTGTGGACCGGTATGATTGCATATTTATATAACACTTTATAATATTGTAAAAAATATATATATTATTAATAATATATATATATATATATATATATATATATACACACACACACATATATATATATATATATATATATATATATATATATATATATATATATATATATATATATATATATATATATACACACACACACACACACACACACACACACACATATATATATATCCTTTTAGTAGGCCTACACTAACCGTTGCCTCTATCCTAACCTTTATTCTACCATTTTTAAATGTTATTACTGGGAACAAAGAAAATAGAAATAATGACCTATCCCTTTTAATTATTGCCTGGTTAATATAAAGGTATCATAAATCTGCTTGCAGCTCTACTGTGTGGTGAAATGGCTCATGAAGAGTAAACAGCCTGAGGCAGTATCATATGTGCAGTAACCTGTACCAAACTAATGAGAGATAATAACTTACTTAATACTTTAATTACATATTTATCTTTCTCTATATACTGTATTCAACATGAATTACTTATAGTTGTTACTACTGCAGGGAATTATATAGTTTTGCCGTAGATTTAATAAAATACCAAACCAACACCAGTAATGTGATGTGGAAGAGTACATTTAAACCTGGGTTATAACATTGTTCTTTACAATCATGTCATGGTAAAAAAACAAAAATAAAGGTGTAACATTATTTTGAATTGAACTTATTGTAATTGAAATACATAAAAAAAAAACACATACTAATCACAATATTTGTTCTGTGCAGTTATTATAGTCCTCAAATAAACCACTAAAGATTTTCTTAATCTAGAATAACGTCTGAAATGCATAGATTTATTGGCCATTTGTTTCTATTGCTACTGGAGCAAATATGCATAGAGAAAAAGAAAAACATGTTACTTGTGTTTTGTGAAAGCCTTGTACAGCAACAAGCTCAGCTTTGTATTTGTGTTGGCCTCTGACAGGGGGTAAGGGAATTGAAAGCCATTCTTCTTGATTAATACAGTCTGACAGTCAGGTGGTATACAGTATATTAATGGTTTAGCATATGAAAGATTTTCTTTGAAACTACATAATACAATACTTATTATATGCAAACCATTGTAATAATCCACAGTTAAAATAAATAAATAGATCCATCTAGCTGGACTGTTAATAACCCTTAACACTTTCTTTCCAATACAGGTACTTTTTCATTTGATGTAATAAACAAGCGTCCCTAAAGTATGTATCACATGGGATTTTTAAAGCAAGGTTAAGTTGTTGAGTTGTTAATGATTTGCCATCTCTTAATTTCCCTAAAGGTCAATAACTAATTCACTGAAACATATAAATTCTGATTAAATTGATAACTGGGCGCTGGACGATTTTCACAATGCATTCTCTGTATTGTTTCTGCTTTGTTTGTTCAGCGCTTGCTTTGGTGAGGGATGACCAGGATGGCTGTCAGCTTAGAGAAGACTTTGAAATGGTCACACATTATCAGGCAGGTGATGTTGTTCTCGGAGCATTGTTTCCAATTCACTCAAAGGGTATAAAAGTGGAGCAGACATTTCAAGCTAAACCAGGACAATTACAATGTGAAGAGTAAGTGAGATGTTGAAGAAACTTTCCATTAGTACATTCTAATTACACTGCATTTACAATGTTCTTACAGTATCCTATGCATGAACTCAGGTAAGTTAAGTAGGCAAACACTGGTAAAGGCATTAGACAAAACTTTTGTCTGATTGAAGGGTAAAGTATTTTAGTTTTAACCAGCAATATGGATGAGTTAAAGAAAATATATTCTCACTACGTGGAAATATTGTAATCCATGCAAGTTACATTGGCACTTATATACAGTAGTTTTTACTGCATTTATTGCAGTATTTAATACATGTACTTTTCTAACTAATGATCAGGTGGATAAATCCAGCATTAGTTACATTGGTGCAGATTTGAAGTTGTAATTATATAGTAATTAGCGTCTTCACTCTAAGACCAGTGTAATTTTTTTTTTTTTAGAAAATGTTTATACTAATGATATTTAGGATCTCTTTAAGCACTCTTAAGTTTAACATACAGTATGATATTTAAAAAGTATTGGAGTTTTAAAATGTCTAATACAATTCCTTTCAGAATTAATTTCAGAGCATTCCGCTGGTCACAAGCAATGATTTTTACTATAGAGGAGATAAACAGGAACAAGACACTTCTACCTAATGTCACCCTTGGCTACAAATTCTATGATACATGTGGTATTGCATTTCAGTCTGTAAGGTCCACATTGACATTGATAAATGGACCAGAAGACAATAATGTAAAGAAGTGCAATGGTGCCCCTTCTGTACCAGTAATAATAGGTGACTCTGGATCATCACTCTCAATAGCAGTTCTAAGGGTACTGGAATTGTTCAGGGTTCCTTTGGTAAGTATACATACACAAAATTAATTGTTCTATAATAACTTGAGTATTGTATGGCAAATGACAGAATCCCCATTAGGTGATTGTTAGAAGTTTTGTAATGGAAATTCAATAATACATATATAAACATGCTAAAATACACTAATCTTCCACTGCAATAGAATGTAATAATAATAATAATAGTAATAATAATAATAATAATAATAATAATAATAATAATAATAATAATAAATCTGTAACATTAAAATAAGCTTCACTGGTCATGTTATTGTGAATAATCAACAAACCTTTAATAACCTTTTACCTAACCTTTAAACCTTTAATGTTCTTCAAATGGATCCTTATGTGACCATGAACTAAACAAAAGAGGAAAAAGGATAAAGTAGCTAAATAGTTTTTGCAAACACCAGTGCTCAGCTGGTGACAACCTGTATTGACATATGGCTGTATTTTTTAATATCTTCTGTTTCTTCTTTCAAGTACAATACCATAAAATGATCCTAGAAATGTTTCTGTTTGCAGGTTAGCTATTTTGCATCCTGTGCTTGCCTTGGTAACCACCACGAGTTTCCTACTTTCTTTCGAACAGTTCCAAGTGATTTAAACCAGGCCAGTGCTTTAGCGAATCTTGTGCACCGTTTTGGGTGGACTTGGGTGGGGACAATTGCAGTAGATGATGACTACGGTCGAAGTGGAATTCAGATGTTTCATGATGAAGTTACCAAACTGGGTGTTTGTATTGCTTATAGAGTAATTATTCCAAAGTTGGTCTCTAAAGAAAAAGTAATCCAAATTGTGGAAATAATCAAGAAGTCCACAGCAAAAGTCATTATGGCATTTGCCATTGAAGATGATATAAAGCCACTGATTGAAGAGATTGTACTGCAAAACATCACCGATATTCAATGGATTGCAAGCGAAGCCTGGATAACATCTGCATTAATCTCTAAGAAAGAAAATTTAATTTCCTTGGGGGGAACAATTGGTTTTGCAATCCGGAAAGCAGAAATACCAGAATTTAAAGACTTCCTTTTAAAACTCAATCCTTTAGAAAAACCTTACAATTTGTTTGCCATAGAGTTTTGGGAAACACTGTTTCAGTGCTCTTTTAAAACAGCAGACCACATTTCAAACAATTCTGTTGCTTCACATGCACAATACAACAAGACCTGCACAGGAAAAGAAAATTTAAAAGAAAGTGCAAGCATTTACAGTGATGTAACGCAACTCAGAGTAACTTATAATCTACACAAAGCCATCTATGCGGTAGCCCACGCTCTTCACAATTTGCAAGCCTGTGAAAATAGTAAAGGTCCATTTTTTAATAAAACATGTGCAGACATATATAATGTACAACCCTGGCAGGTAAGACCGTCTCCACTTTCTTATATGTAAGTAAATTATATCTGTATGTGATTAGAAAGAAAACATTTTGGGGGGCAAGGTCCATGATTGGCTGGTGTTGGATGGTTGTGCAAGTAATATCGGTACTAGATCAGTTCCTCATTGTCACTCATTCTGAACTAGTGTTATTATTTTCACTATGTACCACAAGTAGAGTGATTTAAATGACTAACTGTGTTTATCAACTAGCTTGAATGAAGTAGTCCAGGGCCTTTTTAGGTGTTCAGTAAAGGAGGAACACAATTACAGTACAGTGATAACATGCAGACATGATTTGTGTTATATTATAAAATGTACTCTGTATGTTTATTTGAACATGGTTTCCTTCTACTGAAATGTTGAACCTGTAGGTTGTACACTATCTTAGTGAAGTAAAATTTACCAACCAATTTGGAGAAGAGGTATATTTTGATGAAAATGGGGATTCTGTGGGGTCCTATGACATTATCAACTGGCAAAGAAATCCAGATGGTTCCACTAAATACATGACAGTTGGACGTTTTGATGCAGCTGCACCTTTGGAGCAACAAATTGTCTTAGATGAAGATAAAATCGTATGGATTGGGGGGCAGTCTGAGGTAAGCAAAAACTACTTCCCCAACCGCTACCCCTCGCCCTGCAGCAATTTTGAATGAGACAACAAATGCAGGTATAAGGAAAAAGACTTAGTACATTGAACTAAGAATGTGCTGTGGTTCTGCCATATTGTTGTCATTAAGTTAATTTGTTAATCTTTACCAATTATGAGGTGTGTGCACAATTTGCAGTTGTTTACTGTGCCAAAGTTCAGTGATGTGTGAATTTAAATGTGAGAAACCTAAAACGTCTAGACTGCAGTATAAAAAGCATACAGTCCTATTCACAAACACATGACTTACTGTATTTAAAGTGTTTCAGAGTGTGTTGTTTTCTTTAACAGTCATAATCACCTTCAATGCTGTCATGCTTTATTCATAAAAATGATTTTGCTACTAGGACCCATGCTGTGCTATCATGTAAAAAGAGTGTTACATACATCTAGTCCCTTTTTTTTTTTTTTTTTTTTTTTTTTTTGCCAGGTTCCCAAGTCAGTGTGCACAGAGAGCTGCCCTTCAGGTTACAGAAAGGCAGCCCGTGTGGGCCAACCTGTTTGTTGCTATGATTGTGTGCCATGTGCTGATGGGACAATTAGCATTACGACAGGTAAGTAAGAATCTACACTCCTATGCAAGTGTGTGTGTCATAATTCATTTTAATTAACCCAAATCCTTGTTTTTCTTTCTAGATGCAGTGGAATGTATTCCGTGTCTTTTGGAATATTGGTCCAACAAGGAAAGAAACAGCTGTATTCCAAAAGAAATTGAGTACCTGTCATTCACTGACATTGTGGGAATCGTATCAGTGACCATTTCAATACTTGGAGCTGTCTTGACAACAGCCGTAGCAGCAATTTTCTTGAAGAACAAAAACACCCCAATTGTCCGTGCCAACAATTCTGAGCTCAGCTTTCTTCTGCTGATTTCACTCGTATTTTGTTTCTTGTGTGCTATTACTTTTGTTGGTCAGCCTACAGCATTGACCTGCAAGTTAAGACGTACCTCGTTTAGTATCAGTTTTGTTCTCTGTCTTTCATGTGTGCTTAGTAAAACTGTTGTGGTACTTATGGCTTTCAAAGCAACTCTACCTGGGAATAATGTTATGAAATGGTTTGGCCCCATGCAACAGAGGTTCAGTGTGTTACTCTGTACAGGTGTACAAGTAGTCATTTGCATTGTATGGCTAACTGTATCTCCTCCATTTGCATTTAAAAATACCAGACACTATAACAGCAGGATTATTCTAGAATGTGACTTGGGGTCAGTAACGTTATTTTGCTGTGTGTTGGGATATATTGGCTTTTTAGCATGCATTTGCTTTGTACTTGCTTTCTTAGCACGAAAGCTGCCAGATAATTTTAATGAAGCTAAGTTTATTACTTTCAGCATGCTAATATTTTGTGCTGTTTGGATCACATTTATCCCGGCTTATATCAGCTCCCCTGGGAAGTACACTGTCGCTGTAGAAATATTTGCTATTTTGTCATCAAGCTTTGGCTTGTTTCTCTGTATCTTTACTCCAAAATGCTACATAATTTTATTCAAACCGGAGAACAATTCCCGAAAATATCTAATGTCTAAATGAAACTAAGCATCTCTGATGAATAGCCATGTAACCCTCCAGAACCTCAAAGACTCATCAGGTCAGATTCAGGCCATGCTGGCAGCTCATGATATAATTTGATTCAATATTGCTACTGTAAATACCATCTGATCAAAAACATTTAATCATATGGTTCAGTTCTATAAAGTTATTAGTTAGTTAGTTCTATAACGGTTTATTACTTACTCAATTTAAACAGGACAAAGATGGGGTCAACATAGACCCATACATAACACTGCTCATTGATTCAGCTGTGTAATGCTTCATTTGGCTCAGTGTGCGTGCACCACTATCCGGCTTCACGTTACCATTACAGTACAGTATGTGTCAAACTAAAGTAGTGCACAATGAGGCATATTATCTAATACTTAGATATACACTGTTTTATATGAGAATGCAGTTACTCCTTTGATTTTATATATTAACCCATGTGCCTGTGTCCAAGTGTAAAAACAGCCCCTTGATTTTTTACATTTGCATATGTTTCTAAATGTACATTTGGTATATAGCATTGTACGTTGCAAGAGTAACACTGATAAAAGACCATGGTAAATGGGATTTATCAAATATTATGCTTTTACAAATATATTATATATATATATAATATATAATATAAATTATAACACGCACCTACACATATATATATATATATATGTATGATATACATATATAATATATATATTATTTAATATATATATATATGATAAACGTATTTTAAACTATATAATAAAATATTATTTTGAAAATGACCAGATAAATAGAATATATCTATATATATATATATAATATATATATATTATATATTATTATATATATTATATATATTTGTTAACGCATCCCCTATTCGCTCAATACATAAGCTTTTGTGATGATTTGTATGAAGGCCTTCCATCACGTGACCAGTCATGTGCCAGAGAAGTGGGTGGATTTGTTTTTAAATAAACCACCATCATGCCAAAAATGGGGGTTGGGTTCTAGGAGAAACTGTTTTTGTTGACAGGCATTACACTAAGCATTTATAAAATCAAAAATCACTCTTAGTTGTGCAATTTCAAATAAGAAGACTAGAAGAAGGACGATAAAAATAATACTAGTCATAACAATAATAATAATAATAATAATAATAATAATAATATAATAATAATAATAATACTGTAACAAAACACAATCAGTTACACTATTTTGAATAACTAGAAAGACCTTCCAAATGAATTTTTTATGCATTAAAATGGTAAATAGATCACATTCAAAGGAATTCTTAGTTATGGGACTAACGTTGCTTCAGTAAAACACATGCTTTGTAATTCTTTATTATACTGCTGTATATTTTAAAAACAAAGTAGAAATGTTCTTTATGTGTAAACTGTGGAAAGACAAAACAAAACTAAAGAGGATATATGTAAAAGCTCCCCATGACTTTGTAATGGTTCCCACTGCATGCATACATTGCCTGAGTGATGTTGTATAAAGGTGTTTTCTACTGCTGTATTAACATAGCCTGGCTCTTTTAGAGCAGCTGTAGCACATTCGCTGTCGTCCATATGGCCCGTCCCAAGCATGAGAAATATTATCACAACTTTTATCACACAGAAGAGCTCTTTCAGTTGCATTAGTAAAGCAGAAGACAGGTCTACCAGCATCTGTGCCTATAGCGACTACAATGATAAACGCTTTGTCTTTTCTCTAACAAACACTTACTGTATTGCAATGAAACACCTGGCATTGGTTTAAATATCTGAGGTTTGTTTAAATTGCAGAGTAGTACAATTATGTATTCAAAAGGAAGTAATCTGTAATAAGCTCAGGGGAACTCTGAACAATTGGTTTCCATGCCTTTCTACTGCTTTTAATCTCTATGGTAAGTAGTCCCTCGCTACACTCGATATGTCAGGAGACAAACAGGTTGTCTGAAATAACAAGGTGTCCAGTTTAAAAAGAAAAATGCACACATACATTTATAGTGCTCAATTTATTTTTAAAGTATAAATCATTGTGCTGAAAACATGAATGTGTTCTCTGTACACATTACATTATGTAAACATATAAATCTATACAGTAGGCCTATACAGTATACAGTACAGTAATAAAATCAAGTGAATACCGTTCACACTTTTTATTTTAGCCATGTACAATTTGAAAATAATAAAACATTTAAAATTGAAACTAAATGATTTTATCTCTTTCTTAAATGTGTTTATCATAGCCTACTTAGTACATAATTAACACATAATAGATCACTGTGCCACATTGACACGTTATGATACTATACAGCGCCTTACATATACCACAAACTTTACAGAAAGAAAATGTTATACGTGGCTGCAAGTAAAACACATAGCCTACCTGCTGCTTTTGTTTTCTATTGGTATCAGTCCATTTTTCTTTGTAAAAGCAATTAGACTTCCAGATTTGTATTATTGTAGTCCACATCTTGCGTTTCAAACCACTAGATTCCATCAGTATTTCTGAACCCTTTTTGCCCTTTTCCAATCTATTGATCAATTAGTTTAAACTGCACAGTATGAGTTTATATGCCCTCTTTTAATCATGTACTTAATTTTAACAATTTAGTAGGCTACTTGTATCTATTCTTCCATTTATTTTTGTTCTGTGGGGTTAGTATGTCTCCTTGTATCATGCAGTGTCTGTATTGGCAAGGGTACTGTACTTCAAAATGTCCCAGTAAAGAACATTAAATATTATGCTGCAATATACAAATAAAGATCTTTTAAAGTGTGTTTTGGCTTATCCTTTACTCATCATCTGTTTTTTAGTATTCTTTTCTGGTTTTAGCAAGATAATGTAACACTTTGGGACAAATATGCAGACAAGGAGGCCATAGCTGGAAGACAAAATAGCAAATATCTCTACAGCTACTGTGTATTTTCCAGGGGAACTAACATAAGCTGGTATGAATGTGATCCAAACGGCACAAAAGATGAGCATGCTGAAAGTGATGAACTTAGCTTCATTGAAGTTGTCTGGAAGCTTCCTAGCTAAGAATGCAAGGACAAAGCACATGCATGCCAGTGCACCAATGTAACCTAATACAGAGGCAAAGCCCAACACAGAGCCAATGTTACACTCTAGAATAATTTTTTCGCTCTGTTGGGTGTTTTTGGAGGGAAATGGAGGATATAGTGTCAGCCACAGCATACAAATCACAACCTGCACCAATGTGCAGAAACAGATGCCTGCTCTTTGCTGCATAGGACCAAAATACCTCATTACATTGCTGCCAGGAAGCGCGGCTTTGAATGCCATTAGTACAACAACTGTCTTGCTTAAAACACATGAGATGCAGAGAACGAAGCTGATGCCAAACACAGTGTGTCGCAGCATGCATGACCAGGTTAAAGGCTGACCAATAAAAGTAAGCGAACAAAGAAAACATAATATCAGTGAAAACAAGAGCAGAAAACTTAACTCAGAGTTGTTGGCTTTTACAATTGGAGTGTCTTTATAATAGAAGAAGACAGTGATTACAGCTGCAGTGATGCCAGCTCCAGATATTGCAACTACAGCTAAAATAATTCCCATGGTTTCTTCATAGGCCAGGTATTCAATTTCCTTTGGAATGCACTTGGTTTTTTGGATGTGGGACCAATAATTGCTCGGGCATTTTTCACATTCTATAGCATCTGCAATGAACAATGTCATGCAAAACATTAGCTTACAGTCTTTTTCAACAGTAACTGCAGGTTCAGTTTGCTCAAGTCCCAGAACAATTAGATGTAATCTGATGTTACCTAGAGAACAAAGTACTCTACCTGTCTGAAAAACGCAGCTGTATTTTGACCAATAGTAGGCATGAGAGGTACAGTGTTTGGAACTCTGTAACACATTCTGCCGTACGTCTTTAGTGGCACTTCCTTTTTATAAGGAAACAGAACCTTTTTTATAATCTGTATTAATACCTTGTTTTGTAAATCTACATGTTTGTATTGTTTCCATACAGTACATACCTGTTTGATTACTAATTTCTCCACCAGGGCATGGCAAACAATCAAAACAACAGACCGGCTGTCCCTTTTGAACTGCTCTTCGAGTCCCAGGCGGGCAGCTTTCTGTACATACTGACTTCGGAACCTGTTGATTTTGTGGTATGCAGAATTTATACTTAATGTGTTTAGGTATTCAGTGTCAGCCTCTCAGGACATTCCTTAAATACTTAAATACTGGCACTATTTTATACAGCAATTTTTTAATGAAAATGCATGAAAAAACCCAATGATTTTAAAGCCTAATAAGCCTTTATTTATTCTTTTTTTTTTATTGGACCCTTTTTTTTATTTTACTTTTGTATCCTTAATTTATATTCACTTTTTCAGAGCATAATATAACTGCCCTCTATGCTTACCTTGCTTTGTCCTCCACTCCAGACAATCTTTTCTTCATCAATTTCAAATTCATTTTTAGACCCCTCCGTTGCATCAAACTGGCCCACTTTAACAAACTTAACAGATCCATCTGCAGCCATTTGCCAGTTAATTATATCATATGATGCACTTGAATCTCCATTTTCATCAAAATGTATGTATTCTCCTACTGGGCTTTTACAATTGACCTTACTGAGGTAATGGGTGAGCTTCAAAGACAGGAAAAATTACATTAATTTAAACTGTATAAAGTTTGATGCTAATTCTGTGCATTAATCACTTTGTTTCAGTCCATTGATTATTACCTGCCACGGTTGAAGGTTAGTCATGTCTGAGCATGTTTCATTCTCAAAAGGTCCATTTCCACTTTTACACAAAAGCAAATCATGTACAGCTTGAGCTATTGCATACACAGCCTTATACACATTGTAAGTGGCTCTCAGCTGTGACACATCATTATAGATGCTTTTGATATTATTTAAGTCTTCCAAACCTGTACATCTTGTCTTAGAAGATAGAGATGCAACAGTTTCATTTACTGAAAAGTCTAGTGAGCATCCAAACATTGTTTCCCAAAATTCTACAATGAATGGGTCAGCTGGATCTGCATGGGGATGGATTCTGCAAAGGAAAGATTTCAGCCCCTTGATTTCTGCCTTGCGGATCGCAAATCCTATGGTCCCTCCCAGAGATTTAAAGTTTTCTTTGGCTGAGACCAACGCAGATGTAATCCAGGCTTCGGTTGCAATCCATTGTTTGTCAGTTATGTTTTGACGTATTACTTCCTCAAGTACTGAATAAATATCACCCTCAATGGCGAACGTAACAATGACTTTTGCAGTAGATTGCTTAATTGTCTTGACAATTTGTATGATCTTGTTCTTAGAATATACCTTGGGTATGATTTCAGAGAAGGCAACACAGATATCTGAATGTTTTATTTCTTCCCTGAATAACTGTATTCCAAATTTGCCGTAGTCATCATCACCTGCTATTACTCCTACCCAAGTCCAGCCAAACAGTTTGAGGAGCCTGGCCAGTCCTCTGGCTTGAAAGTTATCACTTGGAACTGTTCTGAAAAATGATGGAAATTCTTTTCTGTTGCTGAGGCATGCACAGGAAGCAAAGTAACTAACCTGTAAAACATTGAAAACACGTCCAGCAAATTAATGTACTGGATACATTAAGAAAACAACACTGTCAAAATGTATTAAAACAAAGAATTACAATAAAACAAAATGGCATTTATAATCTACATGAACCTCATAGCATTTGGTTCTGTTCTCATAAACCATTGGTGTACCAATGAATGCATAGTGCATGATTGCATTTACTGGCACATTAAGTTTTATTCCTTAGCAATTAGCTACCTGGTTGCAAGTAGGGTAAGCAGTATAGTTAGTAGCTGCACAGTAAGGTAAAGGTGCCTATGTATATTGCCTCAGTCAAGCACATTCATATTATAATACAGTCAGAGTACAACCACTGTGTAAGTAGAGACAGAAAAAAGTATTCACACATGGCTCTGATATTTTGGTTTCTTGGTTGATTCCTTCTTTATGTTTAGAACGTGGAGCTCCAGTCTTGTCTGTGTGCTCAATAGAACACTGAGCAATCTGATAACTCTGAGGCAATAAACATAAGCACCCATAGTGTCAAATGGAATTAGGGTATCTATCTTACCATTGGAATTCTGAAAACTCCAAGTGTTCTGGCTATAATCATGGAAGCCGTTGAACCTGCCTCTCCAATAATCACAGGTACTTGTGGGGCTTTTCCACACATGGAGTTAGACACAGCTTCCTCATCTCCAGTCACAAGTGTCATAGCTGCTCCCAGTGCATTCAGGTAAGTAGAGCAGGTGTCAGAAATGGTATAGCCCAATGTGACATTAGGGAGCAATTCAGTGTTGTTGTTTATTTCTTCAATGGCAAAAATCATTGTCTGCACCCACCGGAAGGCTCTGAAATCAAAACTAATATCAGAGAGATTAAAGCTTTAGATAGAAAAAGGAAGAAGTAAATTAATAAGACCTATCTAAAAAACACAAGTCATTTAGTTTAAAACCACCAATAATAATAATAATAATAATAATAATAATAATAAATAATAATAATAAAACAATAACAAGCATGTAACTTCTTACCACTTTATGTTAGTCCCAGATTTGATTAAGTTAGTGTTCTACTGTGAAAGACACACTTGGACATTCTTGTACTAATGGCTTCAAGTACAATTCCTACATACTACCCCAATGCAGTATGTTACTTACCCTTCACATTTAGATGATTCAACTTTGTAGCTAAAAGAATGATCAGGTTTAACTACTCTGAAGTGAATGGGGAATAGCCCTCCCAGGTTAATGTCACCCTTTTTATATAGTCCTATTAAAACGGGTTGCCCATGATGCCGGCAAGTGGATTCTTCTGCTCGATATAGAAGTCTGTTAAAAATGAAATACAGATAAAACAATAAATACATATACATTGTTACCGTGGGCAGAGGTAGAGAAAGAGACAGAGAGTGTTGTCTTCTAAGGGCTCATATATAATGTTTTACCTGCAGCTAAATACAGACCTCTCAGCAGCTGTGTAGTTTTGCATGCAGGAACGTGTAAGTAATTGGAAAAGAAAATCCTTAAGGAATAAAGTTAATTGTATATCCCTTACAAACAAAGCAAAACAGAGCCATTCTCAGTTGTGTTTTATTTGTTACACCTAATTAACTTAAAAGAAAAAATAATCACATAAGAAACCACCTGTTAGTAAATGACAAATTCATACGCTCTCAAATTTGGTGTCTAGATGATCAGCTTTATGGCCATATATTACAGTATGTATATATTATATACCATGTCTCTGGTAGTCATTGTACCAGCCATTGTGTTAATAATAATAATTAAAAACTATTAAGCTGTCAACTATCAGAAAATATTCACACATGGCTCTGATATGTTGGTTTCTTGGTTGATTTCTTCTGTATGTTTAGAACGTGGAGCTCCAATCTTGTCTCTGTGCTCAACAGAACACTGAGCAATCTGATAACTTTAAGGCAATAAACATAAGCATCCAAAGTGTCAAATGAAATTAGGGTATCTATCTACCGTTCCATATACACCCTCTAATCAGGGCTCTATTTATTAAATACAAAGTTTACAGGGAAAACGTTTACAGTTTACAATGTTTGCATTTTCCCTTTATTCAATATGTTTTATTTAATATATGGGAAATATAGTTATTGTGTATAACAATAAATTATTGTGTATAACAGCCTTGGAACGTTTACAGTATATCTTGTGCTTTGCACTCTGAGAAGTATCTGTAAACATGTCAAATGCCGCTGGGGAACACAGATTAGTGTCACCTGGGTTAATAATAATAATAATAAAAAAGTATCATGTTCTGAACAAAGTAAGTTCACAGCTGCATGAATATCCATTGAATTCATGGGGGAAATCATGTATAATTGAAGTCAATTGAATAAAATTGAATAATTGCAATAACCCAAAGCATAAGATAATTTGTTTTTCACCCCTACTTAAGTGTAAGATATGTCATAAGCTTTAACACATTTTTATATAACAGTTATACTACAGGCAAAGCTATACAAAGACATACCCCTTTTTCACACATAAGCATATCAACACATACTTGACATTTTTCACATACTGTAGTAGTTGTACAATATTACAATACTGGGTTAATCTTTCCAGCAGACAAAGTTAAGGTTTGAATGAAGGTACTGTTTAAAACCGATTTTACAACTAGCTCAAAAGGGGGGTAAAATCCCACCAATATGCATGAAATGTTATGTGTGGTTGGACTGGCAGGCTCAACAAACCCTGTGAACGGGGTAGCATTTGGTTGAATACTTTTTGAGATATAGCTGTTTTTTGTTTGTTTTTTTATACAAATGATTGACCCTTTTTTTACACCTGAATCTCAAAAAGTATAGCAAATTAAAGAACCATGCTCGGCATACACATAGTCCTGGGGGATGTGCAACGGAATATTCATAATAATCACGGGGGTCCTCGTTTTACAGGAATTGAACCCCAAAGATAACGGTATGACGTCACTGCTGTCTGATGTAGCTGCTAGGCAGAGTGACTTGCGGTCGTTCCATTACACTGAATGGGGAGACATGGAATATACAGTTTACCACACGCGGGTGACGTCTGTGTTTCTGTCTTGATTAAAATTGGTTGTCAGTGATAATATTTTTCTGTGTGTGTGCCTGCTACTATGGAGAAACAAATTATCTTTTTTTTTTTTTTGAATTCAGGAAATTAATTCATTTCCCCCCTCTCACTTTTGTTGTTATGGTACGGTCGGGAGTTCAACGATACAGTTCCATTGCACAAAGAAATTAATGTTGCTGTAGGTATTAAAACTGTTAACTTGTCTGTGCTTTTAAATAATAAAACGTGAAAAATGAAAGTGACCCTGTTATAGTGTTATTATACTATGTCTCCATCTCTCCAGCCTCAGGGAAAGCCGTTGCTGCCCGCTCGTCTTCAGCCTCAGGAGCAGCCGTTGCTATTTCCTCCTCTCCAGCCTCAGGTGCAAGGATTAACATTATGCAGCAGATGTGGCTGTTTGATTTTTCAGGATAGCTTCTGCAAAACAATGGCAATTCAATGGCATTAAAGTAAAGTAACGTTAAAGTAACGGTAAGGTTTGGTTGCAAACGTCCAGAAGGTTAGGAAATTGCAAGTTAAGGTAGCTACGCGCATGACAAATTCTCCCCGAAGGCCGGACATATACGAACATAACACTGGGAAGTCCTTGTGATTGGTAACAGGTTCAGTAACTGCATTAGCATTCCCACATTGTTGCTGTAAGCTAATTATCAGAGTAAATGTGTGTTACATTTTCTGTACGGTATTATCATGGTGGAAAAGTAGTACCATTTGTGTAATTTGTAGGTTCTGGGGTTTGAATTTTTTACAGGTTTTTTTTTGTGTGTGTGTGTTTAAATTCTAAAGCACGGTTAGGGTTAAAAAAATAAAAAAATAAAATCAACAACTATCCAACAAACTATCCAGTGTACATTGAATATATATATATATATATATTATAGATATATATGATATATATATATATAATATATATATATATATATATATATATAGTTCCACTCAATCTCGAGTTACAGCATTTTTGCAGTGAAAAGTAAGGTAATTAATTTGGACAGCACTGTACATTTGTACATTTTAATACAAACTTCATTAACAGACGGAGGTCTTATTGGTAATCGCATCTGGAAGCGTGTCATACAGGGAAGACTCTGGATCTGAGCAGGGTCCTAGACACCTGGGTCTGTTCTATCAGACTAGTGGAAACTATACCCAGGTCAGGAAAAATAAACCACTGGAAATGCACAGCTGCCCGGCACTAATGTTGAAATCCCCCGGACAATCAAAGCCAGTCAAATAAAACAGAACCCTATTTATATTTACTGTGAATGAACTTTGATTTGTGTTCATTGTGTCTGGGTTTTTTTGTTGTTGTTTTTTTTAAGGCAGTAATAACAAGTGTACTGTATGCAGTTGTATGTGTAATAAATTAGTGTGTGCCAAGTATTCTGCACTTAAAAGGTAATTGATTTAGAAAGGTAATGTTATGCAACTAATAGTTCACAGATCTACTGGTAATCAAATGTGAACACACTGTACACCTCCAGTTTGGCATATTTTAGGCTATTTTCCAGAAACAACTCTAAAGAAAGGGAGGAAAGGCTAGGCCAAAAAACATTTGACAGATGCCATGAACTGAGTGACAGCACACATTGCAAAGCACAAAGAGCCAGAGTTATTTAACTAAATGTTTTCTTAAAGCCTTTTTTTTTTAAATGAATAAAATACAGTGTGATAGTCATGAACTGTGAAGCTGCCCAGAACCAGTCTTGAGATTACTCAGAAGGTTAAGCTTTGTGAAAGAAGGCAGATATGTGGTTAGAAAAGACAGGCCTACTGGGATACAACAGTTATCCATTTGGTGAAGGTCACCCGCTGTTGGTTGCTTTCCATCTATTGTCTGTCTCAGTTGGAAATTATTTCAGTCACTTCTATGAAGTTTATAATTAGATAATGAGCAGCAAATGGGATCTAACTGCTCGATGCAAAAAAAAAAAAAAAAAAAAAAAAAAAAACACAGATTATTAATAGTTATTACATAAAGTAGTACCATCAGAATATTTATTTTCAATGTGCAAACTGTTAGCAAAAATGTTAGAACATTAAACTGTTAGTGAAATTAAACTCTCCTTGAATAATTTTGTATTGTATCAAAATAATTCTGAAAGGCAAAATATTCATAATCTGTTTTCAAGTCTTGCATTCTATACATTGGATTGAGCACCATTCCAGCATAATAATCTGTATCTCATAATCAAAGCATTGTCCAACATTTACACATTGTCATTATCACAGCTCAATGATCATACACTTGCAAGAAAAGTGAGACAGTTTTGCACCAGCAGTACTACTATGAACGATTTAAACTCAGTCTCTTGTTCAGTTTATAATATCTTTACATACCTTCCACAAATGATAAAAGATATACAAAGTCACAAACTTTTACCCTAAATAAATGGGTAAAAACAACTTTTTTATAAATGATCATGGGCCCTGTTCACAATAGGAACTGTTGAAAGAAGGTTTTAAAAAAATTAAAAAATAAACCCATTTTGATCAATAAAATCAAATTTTCCTTTCATTAAAATTTACGTCAGCAGTTTATTCTCAGTTTTCAACTGAACCTAAGAGAATGTAAAAATAAAAGTACAAATATGTCTGAAAACAGTTTCTGTAGTGTTTATTTTGTATTTGTATAGGGCCTCAAGTTCTTACATTTACCTTACCACTGTAGAAAAGACATAGCTTTTGCGAAATGGCAAATCTTCCTAATCTGTTTGCCAGTATGAAACAAAGCTTCTCTCACAAGGGGATAGCTTTTCACAAAGCCCAATCCTAAAATGTACTGTACACGCTGATAAGCAGCTGTCGGGCGCTGTACCAGTCTGTATTGATGATGTGATGATGATGATGTCTAGAACAGGAATTTTGTGTGCATTGTTGTGCTTCTTAGCACACTGCGGTGCACTCATTAGGTGCACAAGATGTGACTTTTGTGAATTTATACTGGCTTCATTTAGAAGTATGATGGCATATTTGGGAAGGAGAGCAGCTACATTCCACTGCATCTCTATTTAAAGCTACATTCGGCAATGGGTTAGCAGTTCACGTACCATAATTTTATAACTGGTCAACTAATCGAGGGAAGCAATGGGCAACTCAGGTAAGCCAGAATTATTATTACAATATCTGTTTCTTTGTTTTTCCAGTACAACTTACAACTCATTGTGACTTTCATTATTCCCAGATATAGTCATCTCCAGATTACCTCTTTTGTTTTGCTTTTTATTCAGTACATGAGTGATTGCTTATCTATCTATCTATCTATCTATCTATCTATCTATCTATCTATCTATCTATCTATCTATCTATCTATCTACCTTTCTTAAGCTTTTTATATTGTGGTTGAACTCACTGTTCTCCTCACAGATGACTCAGGCAGGTGTATTTATAAGCTTTTGCAACATTTTCACAATTTTCTGTAGTGGGTTCAAATTGTTTTCAAAAGAAACTGACCTCAACCAAGCTGCATATGTTATGCTTTCCTCACTCTTGAGTTTTTCTTGTTAAAGGTCAAATGAATGCTTCACGTTTAGTTATGCCAGCCCTTCTCATGGTTGGTTGGATTGTGGGATGTGCAGTGGTGGTCTACTTTGTCTTTTCTTAAGTAAGTTTAATTTAGTATATTGTTTGTTTCTTACGCAGTCTCTTCATTTTTATTATCATTATTATTTTTTTTATTTTTATTTTTACCAAGGCTTCATTTGGATTTGCATAGCAAACTTTGTGTTTGCTTATTTCATGTTTGCTTTTTTTTTTGTTTTGTTTTTTTTTGTTTCATGTTTGTTTATTTTTTTGCATATGAAAAGTGTGGTAACACAAAAATAATTAGGAGATCAAGTTTTCTCAACAATGCTATTCATATGTAAATTATAGTCATGCAATGTATCCCAATTGTCACTTCCAGTCTTAGCTGTATTTATATTGCTATAACAGTATGCATTTTTGTACAGTTAGTATAATTTGTGTCACATAAACTGACCATGAATTACATAGGTTACAAGGTAATTGTGAGGAATTACATTTTTGCTCTTTCTTTTCTAGGTAGACATGAAGACATGTTGACTGAAATAATAGCAGAAGAACACTATTTTAATGGGCTAAACCAAAAACTCATATGCAAATAGAAATTCTACTTTAACTAGTGTTTCCATTTTTGCTTTTACAAACTTGTTAATTCATTATAAGTCAAATGTATTTCTTGAATGATTGGATTTGTTATAAGTGACAACTAGATTATACAATAAATTATTTATGTAAAAAACTTAAAATGTAATTGCTTTAAACTTGCATCACACTTTATATGTTGGCATATATCTAGAGAATCCCTTTAGTACAAGTTATCATAATCTACCCATCTGTCATACAATTACTGAACCTCTTAACCATTTTGTGTATACATATATCTATAGAACTGCTTATCCATTTTTGGTGAAAGAGCCTCTTCAATTGTTAGCATCTGAGATATGTGACTGTCTGTCAGTCTGCAGGTCACACTTCTTTACATGTAGAAAAGTGCTTATTTAATGATGAGGAAAGAGCTTTACTGTAAGTGTGATTTTAGAAACCTTTTTTTTTTTTATTCATAGTAACTAGCCTATATTCTATATATGGCATAACTCAAATGAAACAGTCCTCTTCGCTATCAAAGCTTTCTGAAAACGAACAAGAAAGGACAAAACTTGGATCATCCAGGAGTTTACATCATTTGCAGGGGTTATTTATGAACACCCATTGCACTGGTTGCATTAGGATGCTAAGAATAGCATCAGTGTGTCACCTGTAATGTTTCCTACAGCCAGTAAATCTTTAGCATATTATAGCAAACGATTATTTAAACATTACTGCTATATGCAATTTTAAACTAATTTAAACAGCATTAAATTGATTAACTGTTTTTATTTGCAAAGGTTGTACTCTTTTATGCTCTTTTAGTCCAGGAGCTGTGGTAAAACGTCTTTGACTGCCAACCTGGGAGCTCCTCATTTTGGAGTGTCTTTGCCAGTGAGATGCTGTTGCAATACTGACAGTGAAAATTATTATTATTTTTTTTTTTTATAAATATCTCCAGACAGGTGCAGCCATTTCCAGAGATAATAATACAAATAATAATAATAATAAAATAACAAATTGAAGAAGTTTATTTAATTCCTGCACACAAATCTACAGATAAATGCCACGAGTCACAGTGACCTGAAACATCTTATTTGTATATATAGCGATATTGGTTCCTGCAGGTTGGCGCATCACACAGGGCGAGGCAATCCACACACAGGGGGAGGGCAGGCGCGAACCCGGGACCTTTCGCACTAAAGCATAGCTCCGATACCGCTGTACAAAAGAGCTGGCTCCTTTGCAAGGAGTGTATATTGGGCTTACGTCTTTGTATGTGATTACGTCACCTACCAGCCCTGCTGCTGCCTTTGCCCGTGCACGCTACTTATACATGGCCTGTTCTAAAAGAAATAAACATCTCAAAGGTTCTGCTTTCTGTGTATAAGTTCATGACCCCAACTTAGGAAAAATCATAAAATATTATACAGAAAATGAAAAGAAAAATAGCATTTAAGCTAATTGGAAACTAAAGTCAGGTCAAATAGACCCGAAACCTAATAGGAGGTTTAGAGAGCCTGATATATTTGTGTGTGGGGGGTGTGGTAGGGGGTTACACTTTTCATATAAAATAAAAAGGCCCCATGACACTTGTAAACTCCCATGTACCCACTTTTAAGATCAGGTTTAAGGTATAAAAGATCAGTTAAACAGGTGCAATGTGTATGCTACTGAATTTCAGTATTGTGATTACCAGTGGAAAGCCACGGCTCAATTCATCCTTTTCACTTCAGTGATGTGTCTCTAATATATCTCAACTGACAGATCTGTGAATCCATTCTCGGAAAGTCTTGCTTCATACACCAGGTGACATATTTTCCATTCTATTTTTCAAAGCTGTCAATGTTTGCAGGATTGCCAAGATATGTGCAAGGCAGTTGAAATAGTAAACCCTAGTGCAGCAGGCATGGATTCAGTAAATGCAGACACGTGGGGCCTGTGACTTTCACAAAGTGAAACAGTTTCTTAAAAACATGTTTGACATTGAAATCTCCTGGTAGAGCCTGTTTCAATACAAGTTAATTTTATGATGTATTAATAGCATCTCTGACTTTCCTTATGCAATACAAGTCTTGAGGCTTCGCTTGGGGGTCTTCTACCCCACTGTTATAGCAGGTGTAAGTCATTTCAGTCTGGCACTGCTGATTTCACACTATTCATAGAAATCAGGGGTGTCTAATGTCATAATAATACATGCTGGTGTTGTCAACCCTATTCCCTTCAGGTAGGTTCAAAAGCACCATGGACACGGCAATAATTTCAGAAGCCAAGACATGACAGGCATTGTAACCTAACAGCCCGCTCACAACACAGACTGTAATCCAATCACACATGAATTAGGGACATTGGCAGAGCAGAATGCTAAAGCCTTCACAGTGGCTACCTGTAGAATTCCTGTTCCCAGAGGAATCAGGTAGAGCTTTCCTGATGTAATTACAAGCACAGCAAGCTTGAAAAGAAAAACTAAATTTTTCCAAAAAAAAAGATGTTATCAAAATGTTGTTTTACATTCCTATTATCATCCACAAGTAAAGTTTTGGGTTTTCAAGAGAATACGTTTTAGTGAATAGGACAGATTGTGTCATCCTCATGGACTTTGTGACGGAAAACACAAAAACTATTATATTTACCATAGGAAAAAAACGGTTCCTAAACATCCAGTCAATAAATATAAAACTTTACATTAGGTGTCTCATACCAAGTTGTATTTACATTGGAACTGCCTGTGTGATAAATACAGTGTAATTACAATAATAATTGTCAAAAAAAAAAAAAAAGTAATTTAGCAACATTCAGTATAAATAAACAATAATCAGCTACTATAAGGTCAATATGAACCTTGGAGGTAATCTAAGAATCTTGACCATCATTTGGGGTCTCTGAATGCCAAGTATCAATGTTCAGTGCTGTCATTGTTTCTTTTTTTTTCACAATGTCAGAACAAAGTGGCCAATTGACTTTGAAAGCCCATCCTGTATTTTGCAACTTAATCAAGGCAAGAGGTTTGGGGTATTGGCAGATAATCCCAACCATTCTCTTGATTGGAAGTAATCTTTTTTCTAGGCAAGGCTGTAAGCTTTACATTTTGTCATTTGTATCAAGCTGTCAGTCTGAATCATATTCAGAAGCACTTGGACTGAAATCTCTGTCTTTGAATCTAAACTTTTTATTTGAAGATCATGACAACTTTTTAAAAACAGTGCCATCTTGTGCCATGTATGGGCTGGAAATTCTTGATTTAATTTTATTTACAAAATCCTATACAGCCTTATTGGTTTGCAAGTACAGTATAATGATACCTACATGACATGAAATTAAGGGAAGCATAATTGTTCAATTAAAAAATACAGCCATTATTATAATGTATGGCCTGTAGATCAATGTAGTTTGAGTTTATGAGGACTATGTATGTGCAATCTATTCTGTAGGCCTTCATTTCAGGGACACTTTCAAATCAGTGTCGTCACGGGTACCCCAGATTGCTGAAGCTTGCTCAACGGAGATGTTAAAGGCCATTGGGACATTCAGGTGGTATGCATCTATTCGTACTGAAATAAAATGAATGAATTATATATTTAGCCACTGGGTGGGGCTCTTTCCCCAGTGTTACCATGCAATTATATGTACTGTCTACATTGTGAAATCTATTTTAGTGTACTCTATTAGACTTTGCAACTTAATCTGCAGGATTTGCAGGATCTGGTTTAATTTAATTAGAAATATATATATATATAATATATATATATATAATATATATATATATATATATATATATATATATATATTATATAGATATATATAAGCTGCCACTTTTGACAAGAATGAAAGCTTGTTACAGAATGAGAAATTGGAACTCTTCGAGTTATAAAGTTGTTGTAAGGTTTCTTATTTTCAGATTCTAGGAACTGAAATACTGAAAACTATAAATTTCACTGAATACTGAAATTTCTGAAATACTGCAAACCCTTAGCCAGCCTGCAGAGCCATTCCAAAAAAATGACATCAGTGTCATGTTAATCTTAAAAGACGTGTCAGGTGATGTTTTCCAGAGTATAGGAATTTTATTTCAGACGTATCAAGTGGATGACCAGAAAGCTGGGCTGTCAAAATACCAGGCAGCACTGCCAGGTTTCTGACAACAGATTTGCACATGCATAGTTTAAACATTTATACAGCTATGGCCAAAAGTTTTGCAGCACCCATAATTGTAGAATTGAGGCACACACACACACACACACATATATATATATATATATATATATATATATATATATATATATATATATATATATATATATATATATATATATATATATATATATCCCTGACTGTAAATGTGTATGTTTTTGTGGTGGTTGGCAGGGATGCGGTTAATCCTCAACCTGCCAAAATACATGTGAGAATGAGATAATTGGTGCTAAGTAGGACCGGCCACATGATATAAAAAAGGAGCAAGAAGCTCCATTAGGAGGACCACCAGGGAGTTGATAATAGAGAAGGGCTGTATGTTAAAAAAGAAAAAGAAGGCTTTTGCCTAGCCTGGTTGAATAAAATAAAATAAAATTGAAAAAAAAAAAAACTGTTTTGTTGGGAAAATGGCCTAGCTTTCCCCCTCAACCCTTTCCTTTAGACAAAAACAAGTTTAGTCTAGGTTTAATAAGGTGTGTGTGTGTGAACAAAATTTAAATATTTTATTCAACACCATGTAATCAAAAGAAACTGCAAAATCATATCGAGAAAAAGTCTACCGGAAGCCATAATAGACTTTATGAAGCACAATTTGTTAATTCTATAGGGTGATGCAAAACCTTTGGTCATATCTGTACAGTATTTCATATTAGACTTAAAAATGTCAAATTTTTCAATGTCAGTTTTTTGTTCTACAAGGAAAACTACAAAGCGGTATGCAATTCAATATGTTAACGTAACATTATTCAGCAGGTTTTCTTTGACTTTTATTGTTATAATTGTTGTTGTTATTATCATCTTTATCTTTTGCATTGTATTTCCCTAAATTGTTCATATAGTACTGATAATGCAGGAAATGTAAAGACACTAATTGTAATCTTAACTACTCCACAGAGGCTAGGGACTACAACATGGCTAGTGTCAGACTACCTCATAAATACTGTGATAACATAATTAGTGGCCAATATACAAATACTTTGATTTGCGATTACCAAACCAAAACATATCTGTAACAGAAACCCAACCATTTTAAACAAAGCACTGGTATTTAATATCATTACTACATTTCTGCTCCCTTTTACCCAAAGGGCCTTATTCCAAGCAACCCCCTTAAAGTGACTTACTTTCAAATGAAACACGTATTACACATACTGTATGAAGTCTTTAAAAAATGTCATAATTCAACCTTCAACTTCAACCTGTGCATTCAAAGAATTAAATGACCACATATTGGCCTCAATGTTCACAGTTTCATCGAGGATGTGTCTGTTATTTTGTTTTGTATCTGGATCATGGCCTAATTGTTGTGGCACTATTATATTTCATTCAGCTTTATTTAAAGGACTTTTCTTACTAGCCTATACCACAATGTTGTTTCTTACTGATAATATAATAGTAATATTGTAATATTATATTATATAATATTGTTTTTCTATTTTTACATGTATCCTGTTAACAATGTGCTTTCAGTGTTATTGAAAAGGAGTTGCAAAGCTCAATCTCATCTATCAGGTTCAAAATAATTAACAAAGGCAATTACCACCAGGCGTGTTTTTGTAAAAGTAAAAAAAAAAAAACGAATTAAAAAGGCTTTCTCCTATAAAAATGTTTTATGGTATTGTTTTATATAAAGAATTCACATTTGTATTAATGCTTTGTGCTTTGTAAAATGAATGAGCCCCAGATCTCAACAGTTTTCACATTCAGTAGCCGTGTTACAGATGTGTCTACACAAGGATGTAAGGATCAGAGCACCAGTTTAAGCTCAGAATTGTTACAGATGTTGTTTTTCACAAGTCCCCTCCTTCTAATGATTAAAACAATGACAGTATGTAGACCTGCCACCATGTGGATTAATTGAATAGATACCTTTCTCTGAAGTTTTACTCCAGAATTTATGATGGAGTGTTCTTAAGGATGGAAACCAAAAGTAAGACTTGACGCTGTGTTCAAGAATATGACATCACAATTTCTGGTCATTCACACTGGCATACAATTTTCTGAGTGGGTTCTTTTTTGTTCTGGTGCTGAATTTCAAAGCTAAAATCCAGTTGTTTGAAAGCTTATTGACAAGAAAGTGCTGACATGCTAGTACTTGTTTTATCAATAACCTGGTTATGACCCTACAAGCTAGAGTTTATTGCTGCTTTGTTGAATTTTTTTATTTAATTCACTTCTCAGTTGACATTCTTTTTTCCTAAGATTATCATTTTCAGGGTGCAGATAACGTATACTGCACCTGACTCTAATGGGGGTTTAACATCGAAGCCTAAAAATAATACCATCTTTCTTTCGTCTCAATCATAATTAAATACCAATGTTTGGTATGCGTAGGGATTCAGACCTTGAGTGGCGGCAATAAGTTAGATAAATATGGGATTGCTAACTCCTTACATCTATTTTTAGCCCATCACAGTTTCCTTACTTGAAGAGCCTAAAATGTCAAGAACGCTGATATATAAAACACATATCCATAGTGAAAGTTTGCTGCCAGTTTTATGAATAGTAAAATATGAATAAGATAAACAATGAATGAAAGCTTTGTGACAGGGCCTAAAATTAAAAGAAACTGAATGCACATTCAGCATAATGACGGCTACAGTTTTAAAACATAATAAAACTGAAAACTGATGCAAGCGTTTCAAGAATAATGCTACTTTTGAAGTACATAGATCTATCACATTGCAGACACCCTGACCCCTGCTTTATTTATAGTAAGAACTGGATCACGTGAGCCAGGAGTTTTTGAGGCCTGTAGGCCCAAAATATTTGTATTTAACATAAAGCTTCAGTGTTCCTGTTTGTGAAAGGGCTAACCCTGTTCATTTTGATGTCGTGAAAAAAAGCAAGGTTTAAAATGAATCAGAATGCAATTCATTTAAAACAAGACTTTATGTTAATTGAACTGTAAAAATGTAAAGTAAATACCACCTTAGAAAAGCTTTTCTAGGCAAATAAATAAATAAATAAATACTAAATTCTTAGACGGAGTAGCAGTCGTAGCGGTAATAGTGACATATTACAGTGCATAACCCTGGTAAGGACACATTTCAATCAATGTATCAGGTTTGAGTGCATTTCTCTGATTAGATTTCTCATATGAAAAGCCACATAAAAGAGCACTGATAACAATGTAAGCCTTGTGATTACCAAAAAGAACATTAGACACTTGGATACTGGCTCTTGCCATCAACTCTCATCTTTCCTCCTAGAAATCCATTACATGAAAAAAGAGAACCCTGAGAAAATGATATTTTCAAAGAGACTGTCTCATTTTCTATGGCTTCTTGGGGATTAATAAAATAGATGCATGCCTTTCCCTCTTGCTAAGTAACACAGAGGGCAGCATGCCCCATGCAGAGAAAACTGATCTAGTTTATCAAAGTTTAAAATCAGTGCAGCTTAACAACTCATCACTAGTTATCCAAGCCTGTTTGCTTCCTGACACTGTATGTTAGAACTACCATGAACAGGCACGGTTACAACTAGTCAGTCTAATTTGGTGGTCAGAGATTTAAAGCATTGGTACGGTAACAGTGTGTGCAGGTTGTGAGTTTCATTGAATCCCGATGTGGTCGGTATACATGTCATTAAAACAAGAACAATCAAGTCAGTGACACGCAGATTTTGGCTGGCATTCAGTATTAGATTATTTTTTTGCAGTATTCAGTACTATATCTTGATGTTGAAACTGTGTATCTATTTTCTATCCTAACTTGATTATTTATTTCTGTAATTATTTATTTACCATATTTAACAGCAGCGTCCCATATTCCTAGGTTCACCCCATTGCTGGATATTGTGTTTGTTTCCCCAGCACAGATCTGCTTGTTAAACATCACTGTTATTGTTACCAACTCAGGTTACAAAACTAACAACATCCTAAAACATGCATTCATGAATACGTTATGCAATCTGTTTTCCTGCAAAGGCATAGGCATTGAAGTGCATTTGTAACAAACTTAGTAAGTCTCTAAACAATGATTTATGGTACAGCAGAAACCAATAACTGGATGAGTAATAAATGCCTGCTGCAAGTTGTTGTGGGTCAAACCTTTATCTTTACTCAGCAAAAGCAATACGAAAGAAGAAACTAGATTATAGTTCTTTTAGCATGAACGTTCTTACATATTTGAATATTTTGTTCATGGTAAATAACAAAACAGCTGCTTTATATCGATAATAAGCATTAATAATGACTTATACAGGTAAGTAAATGAAATATTATTAGACAATAGACAAACATACTACAAAAGAAAGATGGTCCAACACTAACTCCCTTCAGCCTGCTGTAACAACAGTCTTCCCTTGGCTCAGTTATTTTCTACCAGTCCCCCTCTCCAGTCCATATTTCTCAGGGTATATCTAGGGGGTATATATTATATATATATATATATATATATATATATATATATATATATATATATATATATATATATATATATTAAGAGAAATTCTTGCACGTACGTCCAAGGTTTTTTTACGTCAACCTATGGAGGAGGAACGCCGTGGACAACGACACCTGTACCTTCTACCAGTTCTGTTGTCAGTTCAACGCTTGTCTTCTTTATATTACTTAAGGATATTATCTTCAAGTATTGCTCATCCTTGTTAGACAGCTGTTTGGGTCTTCCAGTCCTAGGTTTGTCAATTACAAATGATGTTTCTTGGTACTTGTTGATTATCCTTCGGATCCCACACCTTGAAAATCAAGTGATGTGAGCTATTTCACTCAATGTTTTTCCTTCTTTATGCAAGTCAAGGTTGTTATAATAGTAGAAATCACTAATGAAGGTGTTGAGTAAACTGTTGATGCTCATAATGCATCAGAGTAGAAAAATGCAAGACTTTTGCACAGCAGTGTGTGTGCGTGTGTGTGTGTGTGTGTCTATATATATATATATATATATATATATATATATATATATATATATATATATATATATATATATATTCACTGGCTGTATATCAACAAGTACTGTATGAGAGCTCTTAAGTCATCATTGCAAAGTATAGTGTTCCCTCATTACCCTTGTTGTCTCAAACATTTACCACATTTAGAAGTTCAAATTACAGCTTTCACTGCATGCTGTCAGCTAAGTGCCAACACATGTGTTTTTAATAACGTTGAAAATCAGCAGGGGTATATTGATCACACAGAGAGCCTCAATGGCTTAGCAGTGAGATACACAAACCACATGCTTGTCTTGCAGACTGTGAGGAGTTGTGAGTTCCATAGAATACCGGGCTTTCAAATTTACACATGAAAAAAAATAAACAAAAAAACAAAAACAAAGATGTGTATATATTTTTTGTGCTAGCGTTTATTAACAAATTATTTTTGAAGACGCCTACTACAAGGTATCTAAATTCAGGCACATGAGGTATTTTGTTAACTTTCTAAAATCTCTGTGGTCTCCTGTACTAAAATGATTTAATGATTACAAATGATGGAAGTCCTGTGGTTATAAGCTTATATATTTTAGTATGCATAAACAAGAACCCTTTGCAGGGGGGTTGACAAAACCAACACCACCATCTAAAAAATAAATACATCTAAATATCGATTTTTGAAAGACATTAAATTGTGTGTATCGTAGAATATGGAAATGTACACATTTTCTACAGCTTGGAAATTGTATAATTTTAAACACAGACCATTTTTGCTTGAGAAATTAACCAACATCAAACATATATCAATTTTGTCAATATAAAATTATTCAGAAATCCCAAACCATCACATTTAAATAATTACAACATTTGTATTTTAATAATAATAATAATAATAATAATAATAATAATAATAATAATAATAATAATAATAAGGACCATTTAACATAATTATATGGGAAATCAAATTATTTTGGTGTAAACCGATATTCTACTCTATACAATCTTTTCTCATGAGCACCCAAAGTTTGTATTGAATAAAACCCTCCAATTTACAGGATAAATATGGCTTTTTAAATATTTTGTTAAGTAAAATACATAATATTTCTCCCCCACCTAAGGAACAATATAATGCTGTTCACGCAATGTTATTACTTTTGTGTACATACTACCAAAAATGTAATTCCTTTATAGAAAGTATTCATTCTTTTTCTTCTATATCGATATACTTTTAATTTAACCTGGATCATTAATGATAATTTAATAGATCATATTTTACTTTTTTAATACAGGTCTAAATCAAAACAAAAATAATTACTATCTATCTGAGAGCACACAATCCAGTAATTCCATCCTTCATGATCAGTCATGTCCCTGCATAAAAAGACTAACAGTCTGTCAATAATATTGGTTATTTTTTCCTTCATTCTTTTTTATCACCAAACTCGACACTTCTTCTCAGGAGCCATATAATTGTTCTTGCGACAGGAAAAGGCTTCAGCAAATTCTGGAAAGTTCTGCAATGACCCTAGAACCCTGTTATTAAAACAAAAACAAGCAAACACAAATTCAACAAATTTCATTTTCTCAGTTTTTACACTTACCTTTATTGCGACAAATCTACAGATTGAGTTTTTGAAGGGGCTTCATAGGAGAGCATGGTGAGCTAGTGTATTGTGTGTGTCTTAGTGTCTGTAACAGTCTGTACTTTGAGTCTGCCCGCTGTTTGTGCAATAAAATATAACGCTTTTCATTAAAGGCCTTCTTTTCAAATGAACCTATGCAGCATACACTAACTACAGAGTTGTTACACTACATTTACTACAGCTTCCCCCGCTGTAATTTAAACTTCATAGAACTAACCTGAACTTGCCAGGACTGTGCACATCAGTTTTTATAGAGTTGACAGCATACTCTGGCCTGTATGTTCCGCACCACACCTGCAATTGAAGGTAAACGTATTTAGTTCTTCGGGAAATCCAAATATATGCACATGAAAGTTGAAAGTTCCAGTTTGCTTTGATCTAAATGAATGACACACTCGCTAGGCATTGTGGTATCCCTGAATAATTGATAATTGTACATTTAAAAACTATTTAATAAGCAATCTGTCGCAGGAGTTAATTAATTGACAACAAATGCACAATGACTAGGTTGAGACATTGATATTCCATCCCCCATGAAACATATTTCTACAATGATCAATGCTAAGACAGGTACAGCATGGCAGAAACCCATTCATGTTGTTTATCACACTTATTCCAACAATTAGATACTTTCCAACACCAACAATTGAGTCTACAAACAGCTCTTGTTGCTATAATGTAACATAAGAACCAAGCTGTTACTTTACTGGGCTAAACATACACATAGTAATTATATCTTCATTACTGCACTGTGCAATGCAATTATATCTTCTTAGTGTATTAAGTAGTATATTATAATTACAGGGACACACGTAGCAACATAATGGTCCTACAACATACAAGAATGGGAGCTTAAGCATACATGATTCAAAACAATTGTATAATTACAGAAATAGCTTTAAAGAGGAGCGACTCGAAGGCATATCTACCATTGAGATTTATAGGAAGTTCAGCAATAAGACAGCAGGTGTATGGCAAGCCAAATCATCATTTAGAGATATCTCAAAAAGCATTTCAAGATATCTTAAATTGAATTGCAGAGATCTCAAACTAACTCGATTTCAAGACATCTCAAACTCATTTCGAGATATCTCAAATTCAATTCGAGATATCTCAAATTCAATTCGAGACACCTCAAATTCAATTTGAGAAATCTCAAATTCAATTCGAGATACCTCAAATTCAATTAGAGATAACTCAAATTGACTTCCTGTCCTGTCTGAGATATCTAAAATAGAAATTGTGAATCTCAAAATGACTTCTTGTCCAGTTTGAGATATCTCGAATTGATTTTGAAATTTCTTGAATTGAATTTGAGATATCTCAAAATGAGTTTGAAATATCTTGAAATTGAGTTAATTTGAGCTATCTGCAATTCAATTTAAGATATCTTGAAACGCATTTCGAGATAACTCTAAATGACCATTTGGCTTGCCACTGCACAAAACCTCTTACCTGTGCAAAATTGAGGAAGAACAACTGTTTGTGATTCAGGTCAATCCCTGGTAGCAGGTCTTCCTTGCCATGGTTGTTAATGTAATTTTGGTATGCCTGAAAATGCAGTTATAATGTACGATTAAGAGCTTTTAAGATGAAGGCTAATGTTCACCAGGGTATTTAAAGGAGGGAAACACAGATTAATAGCTGGACTAAAGCAACATGGAATAGATAATAATGAATGTCTTTGTTTTATGAATATATGATGCAGAATTCACATCAGGCTGGAGACATTTAAGCAGACTAGCTTCTTTTAAATTTGTTCCAGCACATTTTTTTTTTTTTTTTAAGCATCAAAATGTTAACCAAGAACTGAAGGTTTGAATGAATATCACAGTATCCCGCAGCGTATAGTTTATCCACTATTTCAATTTATTCATTTTCCTTGTGGTTCCTTTGAACTTCATCAAGTTGGCAGCTCATGGCACTCCAGTGCAATAAGTTGTATCCTGCACACTATGGGAATTGTTCCAAAAATAAACAAATGAAGAATTTCCTCTGGACTTTACTAGTTTTTGAAGAGTAACTTTGTGCAAGCGCACATAGTTCTACTTATTTGTATTCTGAAACACGAAACAAAGAAATGTGAACAGGAAGCAATGTTCATTTACAGGGTAACCCACTTTAAACAACCTTTAAATAAGAACAAGAAAAACAAACCACTCTACTCTAACTGAAGTTAAACTTGGTTTCATTGCAGTAACATTTTACATAATAAATACAAAGGTCTATTCTTGACGCCTGACCTTATATATATATATATATATATATATATCTATATATATATCTATATATATATATCCATATATATATATATCTATATATATAGGGTCAGTTCTTCTTGGTGTTTCCCCGAGTTTGTGCCCAAGACATTTTAATCTGTTGATCAAATACAATTTCAGGAAAGGAACTTTATATACTTTATTTTACCAGTTCAAGTTTAGAATTCCTATAGGAATACCCGTACAGTAATTTGGTAGATTACAGAGCATTGTTAGCCTTACATTGTAATGAATGGGTAATTACCAATAAACTGTAGAATTACATACAAAAAAAAAACCTTGTAAACACTATTTTGTTACTTAAAGTAATGACATGGTAACACCATTAAACATACAATTTCCCAATTACAAGTACTCCATCAATAGTTACTATGTAAGAGATGGAAACGCTGGAAGCTAGCCAGTTATAACCATATTATAACATGGTTATGTATGCACTGTGCAACCAATAATTGTAACTACATAAAACAAGCAAGATACTACTTAGAACAAAAAATGAACAGCTTTAATCAGCAATTCAGTTGTTACATACTAGTTTGATACATTTAGAATTGGTTTATTCCTCTCTGAAGTTGCCTTTGCTTTTGCACTTTCATTATTTTCTATATTCCTTTATTTATCTGTTTCTATTTTTTACCTGCAGTATTGACCTATTTTAGCAGTATACCATGGTCAATAACACTATTAGGTCAAAAATGATGCCATGAAATTGCATTGGCAATCTTTTACTCTTAAATTACATTCATTTTCATATTGCAAGTCTCTTAAATAAGGATATTTCACTGAAATGAAGGGGAAGTTCCTTACTTGATATGATTGTCTGATTCCTCCATTATCTGCAATGTTCTCTCCTAAGGTGTTGATGCCGCTGAGCTGTTAAAAGAAAGCACACCAGGTACATTAGCGTGTTCTTTATGCCCCCAGTTATACAACCCATATTACTTATTCCTAGAAGCATTACAAAAACTGCCGGCAGCTGTTTTCCCTGAAACCATCTTCTCTGAAAGACCCAACCAAACAAAACAATGCAGGGAGTAGAAGGCAGTCTGAATTCTTTACACCATTCTAATCTGATTAATTTGAGCAGATCCAAATTATTTTTCCCACACTGAAAATGAAATCTTACAGAGATGAATGCCAGATTTTGCTCCTTGGTGTGTAAGAAGGATTTCAGTGCAATTTAATGAATTTCAAGTGATCATAACTAATTGACTCGTTTAACACAATGACAGCTGTAGATCCAACAACGTTTTGCTTAAACTATATATATACAAGTTTCACTTAACCTGTTACTAATCCAACAAATAATTAGCAGCCAACAACAATATGAACTAACATTGAAACATACGACTGAAATTACAAAGGTACTAATGAGGAAATTAAAAATATATACTTTTAGTGACTTATGAAGTATTAAGTTGCACAAGTCAGTAAATTCTTACAACTCAATCATTTGAATTCAGTGGTCTGTCCCACACAGTATTACTCCCTAACTACAGCCTTCTGAATTGAGTAATTATTAAATCACCAGTCTGGGTAACCCATCATGACCACAAACCGTCAATAAGGCTTCATTTCTTCTATTTTATCACTGGGTTGTAAACTCATTCTTACCCATTATTACTGCCAGTCTATTTCTGGTTTTGCTTGGGGCTGGTGTATGAGTCACGTTCATGCAATAGATACTGTTCTGTTAGTAAACTTCAGTTTCCAGGTAACTTTTCATAGTGGATAATTAAGAAATTATATATTGTGTTGTGTAGCTGTGTCACTGGGATTACAAACTAAACTTACATGTTGTCCTCCAGCCAGATCCCAGGAAAAGTTTCCGTACTGATGCACCATGCACTGGGAAAGTTCTTTAAACCTTGCAGCAGACTGCTGGGTCCACCAATCACTGAGATCTCCATCTTTGTCAAAATTTCTACCTGTCATGAAAGTTTAACAACACACTGTGTCTGGGAATTTGAACCAAATAGCTTGGAACCACATACATATAATGTGATAAATGCTTCTATTAATTGAATTTAATACACAAACAAACTTTGACTTTGGAGTAGAACAGAATGATTCTGCTTTTAGAAGCCATAATTATATTAGGTGACTACAGACATGCTAGCAGGAAGAAAAGTTAAGACTTTATTTTTTTTTAAGTTAGCAAGAGGGGCAGTACATGAAGTCTGGGTGTAAGGAGCACCTGATACATTTATATAGCTAACGGCTAGCAGTATTTAGATCCACAACTGTTTTGATCATTAAAATAGACCCCCACAGTTCTATGGTAATCACTGGTAGAGTCATGTTGAGAAGATCAGTTACTGCGGAGAAGGGTGGGCTATTGGTAATGCAAGTCACATGGATAAGACAGCTGTCTGCTTGATGTTACAGGAAGGCATTATTCATTTAGGTATTGTCACGATATAACAGTGCATAAATTATGCTATTATGATGTAACTTTTTTTTTTAAAATTAAGTAATTAAGTGCTATACTTTCAAAGCTCAGAAAAAATCGAATATTTTGTTTGAAATCATATTAAAGGTCATCCCATAGCAAATGTTGAGGATTTAACCAGCCTTGAAATGGTTGCCCAGCATGCACTTCAGAAAGTTTCACACCTCATCCCTGGCAGAAAAGAGTAATCTGAACAGAATTTAGGGATTGCGATTCGACATTCCAACTTGGAATGTTCTATGCAAAAAAAAAAAAAAAGTGTGTGATTACAAGCTTCCAGTGAGTTGGAAAAGTTAAAAGCAGGTTCATTGTTCGCATGGGTGGGCATATTGTCAGCAGGAATAGCTGTGGGAAGTGGTCAAGTGATTGCATTAGCGTGGAGGTTAAAAAACTACACTAAATAAACAAAAAAAGAATACATTATTTATAGTCTTACCATGATCATCAAAGCCGTGAGTGATCTCGTGGCCGATAACCATGCCAATCCCACCATAATTTAAAGAACTCGATTGATCTTTGCCAAAGAAAGGTGGCTGAAGGATCCCTGCAGGAAAAACTAACAAAAATAATAATAATGTTATTTACCAAAAAATATATAGTAATATAAATATAAATATAAATAATGGAATTCTGCTAACAAGGATACATAGAGACTTGAATTCCACACATTTTCACATTAAACACGTTTAACAGACGGACTGGAGTCAGGGATTCAGACCAGGTTTAACAGACGCACTGTAATTTAAAAGTTAAAAGCTCTATAACTGCTCGGGGAGACAGGCCTGGCTATTTTGTACAGTTGTTAAGATGCTAAGGAGTGTGTTGTTGCTGGTTCACATCCAGCATCTGCCTCTTCCATATGTGAATGTAATTGCAGCAGTCCTTAAAAATACACAATGTAGACCCCTGCTGCATTCAAACAAACTTTAAAGTGTCGATGGGTTGCAGGCTGAGAATGTTAAGTGAACAGAGAAAGAGTTCACCAGGAACATTAGGTGCCTCATAAAATGGTCTGTATGTGAATGCAGCATTTTCCACTGATTTTAACCAGGCATCAGATGCCAGTGACTTTTTTGGCTCCAATATATTTACAGGTTTAACTGAATTCAGATTATTTTACATTAAACCTGTAATTCCGTCATTGAGATGTCAAGAAATCATAAATACTTAAAGTTCGAGAAGCTTAAAAAAAAAAAAAAAAAAAAGAATCCTGGAGAAAGGAGAAAGATTTCTTTATTTTACCTAAGCTTTGAGTTCTCAAATATAAGGACAGAAGTGAAGGTGTATCATTTATATGACTGCTCCAGCATTGCTGTATGCGCTCCAGCTTTCCAAGTAATCTGTGAGGCTAACCCCCTGAGCCAAGTAACTATCCAATTACTCTTTAACCTTTATTAAAGGCAGGTGCAGTCATCCTGCTTTATCTAAATTGGCACTCATTTACTCGAAATGATGTTAACCAGTTTTGAACTTTAAAAGAAACCCACAGTATGAAGCACACTACAATGCCTGTGCATCAGATTCCACTGTCATTAGCTCACACTATAAACGCTAACAGACATGAATGTAATAATGCTGCCTTGCCTAAATTACTACTCATTAACTTAGTCATTGGTACATTATATAATAACACCAAAAAGCTGTGCTTACAGATTATTACCGCTGACTAGGCACAGGAAACCTCTCCCCATTGTAGATCAACACAAAAGTTGTTAATATATAACCTGCAAGGGCAGGTCAACAAATTGTGAAAACGTGTCATAAAAAAAAATAAGATACAGGTTTACAAAAGATGATGTGCTAGTGTGCACATCCAACGAATGTTAATAAATCTGTTAAAAGAAGATAGAATTTGAATTACATTTTTTCTTACTGATCTGTCTCGTTGATTTCTGGTTATTGCTACAGTGTGCACATACAACATAGAACTCAAAACTAAGCTAATGAATGCTGTGTTTCACAACTGTGTGATTCACTGACTGACATGCTTCAAAGAAACTCTTAACAAGTTTGAAATGGCTGATAAAACAAAGTGGAATATTATAACCCCGTACATTACACAGACTTACCTATTTGGTTTCTTCCAGGAGAGTAAAAAGCATTAACAATTGCTGCTCCAGTAATCCATCTGTAGATAATACAAGGAAAGTAATTTAATTATATGTAACATATTGGACCATAGGAAAGAAAACTTGATAATGCTTGTGATGGTTAGTCAATATGAAGTAACCTATTCATAATCAAAGAAAATTAAAAAACAGCAGCTAAAGCATGGATATAAAAGAAAACACACTCTCTATAACTTATTCGGATATCTTGATGTGTTGGGAGTTTTGAATACATATTGTATGACATTAAAAAAAAAATAGAGATGTACTTCAAAATGTATAAGATGTGTAAAGAAACAAGACACATACTCTTCCTTGTCAACTTTCTCTCCCAGTTTCTTTAGACGCTTTTTTTGTCCAAATTCCAGGTTCTGTAGAATGTTCTCAAAGTATTCTTCCACTTTGTAGTTTAACTAAAATGGAAGGCCGTAAAGGCAGAGATTAGCTTTGATCCCCAGACAGACTTACTCCTTGGAACTACCATGAAGCTAAATCATATGTGACATCCCAGCAGGCACAAACTAGCAGCAGTTTTTCAAATATCAAAGCAAATAGCCCTGCTGCTGTATGGAAAGGGTTTTTCTATGGGCTGAACACCTACCCCACAGAACTTAGGCCAGTATCCTGGTTTGAAAAACAACTGAATAAGCATTGCATTGGAGAGCTCAAACTATTTCTAGTTGTTTTTTTTTTTTTGGGGGGGGGGGGGGGGATTCCTCACTTTCAAGGAATATGGGGTTTGTTTAGGGACACAAGATCAGATGTATTTCATTTGGTGGTCTACATTTACAAAAAACATCAAGCAAGTCCATGCGTAACCAGCCCCAAGTAGGATGGGAGGGGCTATGGCTGCTTACTTAATGGTTTGGCTGCTAAGAGAAGGTGGCAGATTAGTTTAGGAGATTGTAAAGCAGGTTTTGCTTGTGTTTTTTTTGCCATCAAAAGCCTCTTGCTTTGAATTCAAAACTGAAACTCATTTTAACAATTATTGATATTTAGTGCAATTAAAATGCAAAAAAAAACATAATTTAAACTTTGAAACAGTTGGTATTCCTAACATAATGACTGCACTCTTGAACATTTTATCTCTACAGATTACAGCATGATTTGAGCATGTACTGTCGGAGTCATTCCACAAGACAGGAGAAAACAAACCTTGCCCTCTTTACAGTTGCAATAATCATTTAGTTTATAGATATTGTTTGATAATGTAATCTTAACCACATCACAGCTTTGTACAACATTGTGTCTGTTAATATGTGTTATTTCAAACTCACATCTTTATACTGGTTATTCAGTTTTACATCGTCTTTGATGTCCTCAGGATAGCCAATCCTCTCTCTTATGGCTTTGGCCTACAAAAAAATGAAAAAGGATTGTCAAATTCTCTGAATTATTATTATTATTATTATTATTATTATTATTATTATTATTATTATTATTATTATTATTATTAATAATAATAATAATAATAATAATAATAATAATAATAATAATAATAATAATGTGCCCAACTGTGCATTATAAAGTTGTAATTCTACCAAGGGTTTCTGGTGATTTATCAGTGTCTCCAGAAACCAAAATAAAATGACATCCTTTAGCTGTGGTGTATATTATTTCTTATAGTACATGGTGACATATCAGATAGGAATTATAGAACTAGCAGTGTTTATTTAAACAACTGAAGAAGTGTTGAGAATCACATTGGAAAGTTGAGTGATTTCCTCGTCACTCAAGAGCCTCTGTTTTGTGAAGGCCATCAGTCCACACTGCCTAACATCCTAGAGAGCACACGGCTGAGGCAATTTCTTACTAAATTTATGTCGTTCATCATTTTTCTAAGAGTACTTGAGTTACTCTGCTCTTGCACAAATTTCTCCCTGTCTTCTGTGGATATCATTTCTATCCAATTTGCCCACTGTTGTTTGTTTCGGGATTGATGGTGGCAGTTTTTTAAAAAACAAAGGTTAGCAGTTTTATCAACCTTATTATATACGAGTCTCATGCCACCACAGTGTATAATAAGCATGTAAAACACTGAAATGTATAGAGAAATGATATTTAACCATATAATAATAATAATAATAATAATAATAATAATAATAATAATAATAATAATAATAATAATAATAATAATAATAATAATAATAATAATTGTGTATTTAAAATATGAATACTGTATTTAATTTGCTAATTGGCACAGTTATAAAAAGAACCTATCTAGTGAAAACAGGTCATCGATAAAGCTGGTTTCAATCAATAAAGAAGACAGACAAGATTCTGTTGAAGCTTATTTTCTTACGTACTGTAACAATAAACACTGCATTCTAATTAACTAGCCTACACATAAGAGCCATTAGGGTTCTTGTTGTTGTTTTTACTTTTTGAAAAGGGTACAAACATTGCATTGGAAACTTGGGAAATCTGAATATAAAACACTTTCCCTTTTCCTTCTAGCACTTATTAATTATCAAGGAACTGAAAGACATGTGTGACATATGAATGTCCCTATTGATGGAAGCTTAGCCAGCAGCACAATACAGATAGAATCCACAGTGAATTACATTATCCAGCAGAGAAACACTGTTGCCAGGTCTTATCATCAGTCTAAATGAAGACTGATTGAAGTCATACAATACTGAATACACTAACAGCAGACCCCTGTAAACCACTAACCTCAGGTTGCTAATCAGTAAACCAGCATAGCTGATTTCAGTGACAGTCCAATTAGCTGGAGGTTAATATATATTATTTTGTTGTTGCAGTCAAGTGTATGATTCTTGTGTCACGCTGCTTGTTTTTTTTAAACAGGCGCTGACAAAATATCAAGATTTTGAGACAAAGCATCCCTTATCTTAATAACTTTTTTTTTTTTTAACTTCATAGTTCTCATTTACCTGCAAACCCTACAACTCTTCTAGATTTCTATTACCTACAGCAATGATGGCCAGAACAGCAAATGAAAAAAAAAGCCACTGTTAAAGACTTTGATAGACAAATTCGAACAACTGAAAAACACAGATTCCAGGTCACTGTCAATACAAAGAGAAATCAGTGGTTAACCTTTTCTTCAGCTTTTCTTTTTGTTTCCACATCCATCCATTCAATTTCATCCAAGCTCTGAATGAATACTTCTCGAATCTGAGCAATCATTTCTTCAACCTAGATTTAAAAAAAAAATAAAAATACATACTGTATACTGCACAATTTCTGAAAAGCTGTACCATTTTACTGGATCCACTAAAATTAACGTGTTACAAATTGGCTTTGGCATGAAATGAGGGTATTATAATAAATACATGTGATTATGTTTTGAGTCAGAATTGGGCTGTGAATCTGGGATTTGATAAATGCGGATCAGCTAAAAGATTATATGTGGGTTCTTCCCCTCACAGACAGAATCACATTATAGGTGATTTAAAAAAAAAAGGTTTCATTTTCTAAAACTTGAAAAGGACTGTGGTCAGTTATTTAAAAAATGGGTTCTGTACAGGTCAGATGAGCAGTTTGACATGTTCTGGTTGTACATTTAACTGTAGCAAATTGTGGACAATCAACACGCTGTTGTCTTTACCGAGAAAAGCATCTTTGTGATTATGAGCTGTGCTGCAGATCTGTCTCACTTGTGCTCTGATTTACAGGCAGTTAAACATTGCTGTTTTGATGACACCAAACACCACAGGTCACCCATTAGACAGGATGAAACTAGTTCAATAAAACACACTGACCTAAGGAATCCTGAAGTCGTGAAACATCTTGATGCTAAACCTACCATGTGTTTACTTTCTCCAACAAAGGCCTCCTCTACATAGAGTCTTCCGACTGCATTCTCCAAGTTGCCGTTCACATAATTTGCACACTGACGCCAAACTGCTGTTTCAGATGTTGTTCCATAAAGAGCCTGTTCAGGACAGGGTAACATGAGGAGCAATTATTGCCATTGTCATTATCACCCTGTACTGGAAGAATAAACCTCTGTGGATTGGGGTTATGTGGCCTTTAAGACACTGTCAATAAAGGTAATAATTAGTGCCTGTGTAATTTTGCTGTGGATACCTGCATGATACCTTACTTCACATAGGATCAGAGACTGCAAGCAGCTGGATATGACTTTTGATAACCACATGCATGGGTTAGTCAAATGAACCTAAAAGATAACCTACCTTAAGGAAAGCTTTTCTTGTATCTTTGTAGACACGGCTTAGACTGTTAACCAGATCCATTACATAGCGCCACACAATGTAATTTTGAATATCCCTGTATTGAATAAACAAGAACTGCTTTAAGAAATGCACAGTGCTGAACTTTTGTCTGAATATACAAATGTGTCAGCGTACGTACCTTGCCCTGTAGTCAGAAAGAATAGGCTTTAGTTTTCTAAGATACTCTGGGGCATAAACAATAACATTTTCCTGCCCTGTTAGGGAAATATTCACAGCTCCCATGATTGTATTGGTTAAATTTGTCCAGCTGAATTGCTGTAATAAAGAAAATTAAATTGTGTTAGTCTTGAAACTTATTTTTAGAGACGTGTGTATTTGAAGTTTAAATCTCAAAAAGGTAACAAGTTGCAGAGAAGTGCACTTACCCGTGCACCAACTTGTAGTGAAAAGTTACTCTGCATAGCATTTAATTCCATTTTGTTATACAACAGAATGGGGTCATTTCTGTCCTCTGTTTTTGTAGTAGCCTACAATGTAGATAAGAATCATAAAACATAACAAAATGAAATGTACCTGTTATTATTTTCACCAGCTTTAAACACATGTGTTATTCCTTGTTACATTCATCACACTAATGCCAAGCCCTGGTATTTATCTATCTGTTCATACATCTAAGCTTAACCCCCCTGTTATGTTCAGAATTTTGGTACATCTGTTATGTTTTGGGTCATATTGACCCGATGCAATTTCAAACTAATTTAAACAGCCTTAAATTGATCAACTGTAATTTATTTGCAAAGGTTTTACTATTTTATGCGCTTTTATCCTGTGATAAAACTTATTTGACTGCCAACCTGGGAGCTTCTCATTTTGGAGTGTCTTTACCGGTGAGATGCTGTTGTAATACTGACAGTGAAAATTAGGCTCTGTCTTGTAGATGTATATTGTTTATAAATATCTCCAGACAGGTGCAGCCATTTCCAGAGACAATGATACAAATACAATAATAATAAAATAACAAATTGAAAAATTTTGTTTTATTCTTGCACACAAATCTACATGATAAATGCCATGGGTCACAGTGACCCGAAACATCTTATTTGTATACATGACCTGTTCTAAAAAAAATAAACCTCTCAAAGATTCTGTTTTCTGTGTATAAGTTAATTACCCCAACTTAGGAAAAGTCATAAAATATTGTACAGAAAATGAAAAAAAATAAATAAATTGCATTTAAGCTAATTGGAAAGTAAAGTCGGGTCAAATAGACCCGAAACCTAATATGAGGGTTAAATAAGAAATAATATATATATGTATTTTTTTACATTAGCAATATTTTTCTCCAGGTCCATAACTCTTTCCAACTCAGTTCTGATCAGGGATTCATTGACCGGCAGGTTCTTCTCCTTGCGTATCAGTGTTGCAACATCTATCATGAAATCTACATATGCGGTGCATGCCTGCAAGAAAAAAAAAAAGCGGAGAGGTCAACTGTCAGTCTTTGTTTCTAATTTAAATAACTTAACAGTGTTTATGTGATCTGACATGTGACAGATCAACAGATCTGTTCTTTTTTAACCTAAAAAAAAATAAAATAACCTCTTCTTAAAGGGTTTCCAAAGCCTTCTCACAATTCCAGGTCATCCCCTGGATTGTTCTTAAGGGAAATAAATGCAATCATACAGTGCATATAATTCTGACTAATTAGCTACTGTGGCAGAGCAAAAGCTAAAAAATAAAATAAAGGAAACGGGAACAGAATGCCCAAATATGGGCAAGTAAAAAATATATAAACTGACAGAATTTCCTATGTTGGAGAAGTAGGAAACCATACACAGTATAATGCTAGCAGCTTAAGGAGCAGAAGGGTTTGGTTCCTTTGGTCACCGTGGTTAGGGACTGTTTTCTGGCAGCTCTGCATGCTCAGCGGGGGTGAATTTCAGCTCGTAATTAGTCAGGGAGAAGCCCTGCTAATCTGAATCTCCTGTGTTTACTTTTTTATTGGGGGCTGTTTTGGGTCTCTCAATGGAGAATCACTTGTGGGTGGCTTAAGATTGCTTGTTGTAGGAATCTAGGGGTCAGGCTTGTGGGAATATTGGAATACAGGGCTGTGAGAGACACGCTTTTCAGCACAAAGCCTCTGCTGTGTACGTTTTCCAAACAACCCCTAAATACAGCAAGAATTAAACATTTACCAAATATAATATATTTCACTATTAGGATGCATTGCCAAGTAGTGATAAAATGAGGAATGATTTGGTTGATATTCCATTGCCCTTGCATAGGCCATTGGACACTGATTTGAGTGTGAGCTCATTATTTTTTTTCATTTAGAATCAGCTGAATCAGCTGCTACACTGTTATGTTTAATCCTACCCCTAATTCCTGGTTATCTTAGCTATTGCAAACATTGCTCTGAAGTCACTTCGAGACCTTATCTGCAACTAAAAATAACACTGTGATGAGCTGTCCTCATAATTTGAAGTGCATGTACCTGTTTTTCTTACCAGGCTAACACCTTGACAGACCCTCTAACTTAAAAGAACCTTTCAGCTTAAAGAACAGAATTGAAAACCCCACGCCCCCAATGAGCCTCGGGACCCACTGAAGGTCATCTCAAAAACATTTAAGACCACCTAAGCATGTTAATACTGTGCTATATCTATGCCTTACAGTGTAAACTGAGCAATCACATACCTCTTCATATGCGCCACTGCATTCATAGTAATCACGGGAGGGGAGACCAAGCCCAGGCTGATCAAACTGTCAAAAATAACAAGTATGCCTATAGATGTTTAAATCCTTAGACCCCAAAAACTATTATATATGTACGTAAGAACATACATGCACCACCCTTCAACATGTGAGACCCAACAATGTCCCAATTTTTATAGCGGGGTAGAGATCATACATAAAAAAAAAAACACATACGTTTAATATATTTTATTAGCTATGCAAGCAAATCTAATTTAGAAAGTAAATAGCTGTATAAAACGATTATTTTTAGAGTACACTATTTATATAAGTTAAGTCATTATTAAATAATAACAATTGTTAAATAATACAATGCTTTACTGAATATGTCTCTTATGTGTTACTTTTCAAACTTACGTGAATAATGTGCACATTGGAGGCTTTGTCATCTGTTCCGACAAAAAAGTTAATAAGGACTTGTTTTCCATAATTAGCATTCAGCACGGCTATTGCTTTTTCTAGTGTCCACTTAATGCCTGGTAAAATCAAACAGAATTAAATGATTGTAAAAATCCTTGGTTTTAGCATACCTGAGCCAAGGTACAAAGGATTCATGTTTCCTTACCGTATATATTTTCCCAGTCATCGCATGCCACAGGCCATTCGAGTATCTTTGGTAACATATTTATTAATGGAAGCCCCCCCCTGCTCTCAATGGTTGCTGCATGGAAGTAAAATATAGAACAATGCAATGTTTAAACTCAACATAATAAGATACGTGCTGTATATAGAGCAGTACAATATCTATAGCTGCTCCAGGGAAAGGGCTGCAACACTGCCCCATGGCTGGTTAATGAGCATTATGCACAAACAAAACTGCTCCCATACTCACCTGAAACACTCACCTGTGCATTTGATCAGTTTTAAAAAGGTTGGCTTAACCACAGGTTGAAATATGTTAATGGCCCCATGAATGCGAGCAGCTCTGTTTAAATGAATGACGCCCTGGGTATATCCACTGAAACAAGCATGAAGCACAGATCAATATAGTTAATGACGTTTGTGGAACTCACTCTCATTTGTGCACGACTTATATAGAGTCTTTGCTTTTTTCAATGCGCTAATGTCTGTCGTGTCAGGTTTCTCCAGAACATCTATGGAACAAAACAGAAACAAAAAAATAAATAAATAAATAAATGAAAGCAAGATCATTAGCAGTACTTATGTGGGGGTTGGAAGTTACTTACCTTCACTTCATCAAAAGACAGCTAGCAAACCTTTTTATTTAATAATATTTGTAATTACTGTTGACAAAGCATTCTATTCTCCTACCTGCACTGTGTCTGGTATAAAAAACCTACAAAAGTCAGCAAGAGCAATGAGTAACATGCATTGCCCACTATGGCCGTAAATACCAAATTAGATCTGTATCATGAACAACTAGATCACCTACATCCACCATATGTACACGTCAAATGGAAAGGTACATGGACAGGTTCTTCCACAAATCCTCAGACTCAGATATGCTCACTATGTGGTAAAGACATACACACATATAGGTGCCTCCGTTACATCTCTGTTTTCATGGCTTAAGAAGCTACCTAATAAACTGTGTTACAGTAACATGCCCCTCTTGTGAATATCCCACCGTTGACTTAAAATGACTTTTAGAGACTCATGTAGTCTTTGGACTATTAAGCTCTGCTCCAATGGCTTTGTGTTATTCTGCAATTGGGAAGAAGAAAGAAAAAACTGTTTTTGATGCAAAGAGAGCAGCCTGAAAACGTTTAGCTTCCAATAGTTATGTATTTATTTTTCTGTGACATGTATCCACCTAGCTGAGCATCTTTCCACTATTTATGATCCAATTTATTTTTAATTAACCGAGCATGGGAACTGTTTCAGGAGCTTCCTGAGAAAGGCTACAGGTCAGCTATGTTTGATTGGATTATGAATATCACGGGGTCAGATCAGCATGAACCACCCTGGCACTATGCCCTATGCCAGGATTAGAATCACTCCAAGACCAACCCTTACTGGAGTGCTTCAGTGCATCTTACTGTGGGCTTATTTAGCCTCAAAGGGAGAAGTCAGTCATTATTCAAAAGTTTTACCTAGAACTAATGGTTTAGTACGACTACAAACATGTAAAACCCACTTGCACATTGATTACTCATACATGTGGGCTTGGTGGTCCAGTGGTTAAAGAAAAGGGCTTGCTACTGTGTGTGACCCTGTCACTTAACCTTAGTAAAAACGAGGTCCTATTGTAAGTGACTCTGCAGCTGCAGTTGTTGATGCACAGTTTACCCCTTAGTCTCTGTAAGTCGCTTTCAATAAAAAGTGTCTGCTAAATGACTCATTAATAATAATAATAATAATAATAATAATAATAATAATAATAATAATAATAATAATAATGTAATATTCCACAGAACAAAGTACTGCAAGGATAGTTGCAATAATGTGACATGTACATTTAAAAACTCTTCTCTCTGAAAAGCTGCTAAGACCCAGACTTGATACAAGCACAGGACTGTTACATTTCAATTCTAATGGAGGACATCCCAGCCACATGGGCTTAAAGGATATCCGATCAAGCTCTAAGATGTTTTGGGGTTTTTATTGCCTCAGGGACTTGAAACATATGTGAACCCAGTTTCATCAACAGCTGTGATGGTACAATGTGGAATGTTTTACCTTTGTTAACAATTACTGTTCAATAACATCCTACTGGAAGATAATGTCAAATCAAACACTGCATTTGCTAGAATAAAGGAATGAGCAGTGCTGGTGGAGTTACTTTTAAAACATTTGAAACAGTTAATGTTACAAATAGTTGCTTCTCAAACACACTTTACATTTACATATATTGCTTGAAGATCCAGATCGAACCCACTTGCACCCTCTTCTGACCACATTTTCTCATAAAAAGCATTTTTATTTGCGGAGTGTTATGCATGAGCCACAGGCCTTTAAAAAGAATGTAACTATAAATAACTAGTTTTTTTTTTTTTTCAATAAAATGTAATCTGTTACCACATTCCATTATCTGTCTGAAAAAGGAACCAATATAGTTACAAGTTACTGAAAAAAATCAGATTACAGTAATGCGTTACCACTCCAATACCGGTAATGAGTAACCACATGTTCTAGTTACTAAAATACATGTAAGTATATTTCAAATAAAAAAGTAACTTACAACAAGCAACAGTAAATTGATTAAAAATGATGTTGGGGGCGACACTGGGGGACTTTTCATACTCCAGACATTGTGTGCTAGTCAAATGAAAAATGACTCTATACATTTCGGGTTTCGGCACAGTTTATTTGACTTGAGAGACCCTCTTTTCACCTGATGTCATGTAAATGAAGGGGAAAGGAGGGGGTCAATATGCGTAGAGTTCTCGTGATGTTTTCACAGACAGCTCAGGAAAATGTGGTTTCCATGCACAGAGAACAGGTACACAAGAGAATACCTCCTGAAAATACATGATTGTCAGGTGACATCTTGTTTGAGTGAAACTTTAAAGCACAGTGTTAAGCTCATGTAATAAAGCTATGGTTTGTAAATGCCTCGTGTCTGGTTTTTTAATAATGCGTTTTACTGCTCTTGCCCAAATAGTTTTTCAGCTGTCCGTTGGTGTGGTGGCATATCATTAGCAGGGAATAATATTTTAATTAAGTTATCACACGACTTATTAAAGAAAAAAGAAAATAATTAACCAGGTGGTGTATATATATATATATATATATATATATATATATATATATATATATATATATATATATATATATATATATATATATACACACACAGCTCTGGAAAAAATTAAGAGACCACTGCAAATTTTTCTTAAATCAGCATCTCTACATGTATGGCAGCCATTCCATTCCAGTGTCTGTTGAATTCCAACACAGGCACACCTCATTCTACTGAATGAGGTACTGATTAGGGGATCACCTGAACCAAATCTTATTTAACGAGGAAAAGTATAAAAACCACTCCTGTGGTCATCACTATCCTCTTGCAATAGGACCAGCTGGATGGCAAAACAGTGCTAGTAGTACCTCAAAAGTAATTGGAATAAAAAAATAACTATTGACCATGCCCAAAGAGTTGAAAAGAAAAGTTTTGAGTGAGGAAAAGAAGGGTTCAATTCTGGCTTTACTGGCAGAGGGATACTGTGAGCGTCGGGTTGCTTCCATCCTTAAAATTTCAAAGACGGCGGTTCATAAGAACAAGGTCAAGCAGCACACATTGGGGACAACAAAGCTACAGACTGGTAGAGGGCGAAAACAACTCTCCATTGACCGGGATGACCGCCAACTCATTCGAATGTCACTCAGCAACCGTAGGATGACATCAAGTGACCTACAAAAAGAATGGCAAACAGCAGCCGGGGTGAAGTGCACGGCGAGGATGGTTCAAAACAGGCTCCTAGGGAAAGGGGTGAAGTCGTGCAAAGCTAGAAACAAGCCCTTCATCAATGAGAAGCAAAGAAGAGCCAGGCTGAGGTTTGCAAAAGACCATAAGGATTGGACCATAGAGGACTGGAGTAAGGTCATCTTCTCTGATGAGTCCAATTTTCAGCTTTGCCCAACACCTGGTCGTCTAATGGTTAGACGGAGACCTGGAGAGGCCTACAAGCCACAGTGTCTCGCACCCACTGTGAAATTTGGTGGAGGATCGGTGATGATCTGGGGGTGCTTCAGCAAGGCTGGAATCGGGCAGATTTGTCTTTGTGAAGGACGCATGAATCAAGCCAAGTACACACAGCCAGGTCAGTCAAGACCAGATCAAGACCCTGTCATGGCCAGCCCAATCTCCAGACCTGAACCCCATTGAAAACCTCTGGAATGTGATCAAGAGGAAGATGGATGGTCACAAGCCATTAAACAAAGCCGAGCTGCTTGAATTTTTGTGCCAGGAGTGGCATAAAGTCACCCAACATCAATGTGAAAGACTGGTGGAGAGCACGCCAAGACGCATGAAAGCTGTGATTGAAAATCAGGGTTATTCCACCAAATATTGATTTCTGAACTCTTCCTAAGTTAAAACATTAGTATTGTGTTGTTTACAAATGAATATGAACTTATTTTCTTTGCACTATTCGAGGTCTGACAACACTGCATCTTTTTTGTTATTTTGACCAGTTGTCATTTTCTGCAAATAAATGCTCTAAATGACAATATTTTTATTTGGAATTTGGGAGAAATGTCGTCAGTAGTTTATAGAATAAAACAAAAATTTTCATTTTACCCAAACACATACCTATAAATAGTAAAACCAGAGAAACTGATAATTTTGCAGTGGTCTCTTAATTTTTTCCAGAGCTGTATATATATATATATATATATATATATATATATATATATATATATATACATAATGAAACTGTCCAACCCAGCTATTGCAGATCACGATGGCTGAAAACTGGCAGAGATGTAGGATTAGAGAGATCTGTGCCAGGCACCTTCCACATATGATCCTAAGGCTACCTGGATTGGGAGCAGTGGACGTTTTCACGTGAAATGTGAGTTTCTATGTGAAAAAGGGCGTGGATTTCCCATGTTTTATGTCATGCTCATAAGTAAATTAGATTTACCCTATCCCTCTCTGTGGCCATTATATTCAGTTACAAACCTGATCCTCTACAGCTGTTCTCTCAAACATACACGTGCATCGCCACTTCACGTGTAAATAGCCACTCAAGGAAACTCCCCTATTGTCAATCAAACCAGCCTGTCAGGTATTAAGATCTGTAATTTAATAAAGCATAATCCTGAACAGAACTAAACAGACACAAAAGTATTATATTTTAATGATTGGGCTGGATAGCTCTGTGACTGTTTTTCTGGCTTTTGGGAGCTGGGAAAACAATTTTCCTAATAACATAGCCGTAGGATCCAGATCCCAGATGAAAGATTCATGATTTTAAATACACTCTGTAAAAATGGAGGACAACTCTTGAAAAAACTGAGGCTGACAAACTTTGATGTTTAATTTGAAAAAAAAAACAGATATTATTGAATGTGATTTAATAAAGCCACTGAGCAGCTAAACCCTCGTTGGCTCTTTGGCATTATGAGGAGGAAGGAATTATGGATGGCTGCATCTCAGAATAAATAATTCAAGATCAACATTAACTCCCTTACTGTACTGTACAATAGCAGAACTGCACTTGCAGAAACAAAACTATGGTTAGAGAAAGTGGACTCTCCTTACTCAAACAACAGTGTATCTAATACAACTGTCTGGCACTTTTCATTTAAATTCTAGCCCAGCTGCTATATGATTAGACTCTGTCCTGAACAAGCTGATGTTTTTGTTTTAAAAGCACACTGAAATGTTTAGTACATCCTCAGTTACTGATTTACTATATTAGTATATATTTTAATATAATAAGTTACTTGTGTTAAAATGCAGTTATTATGTGTTACCAGTATTTGTTGAATTTCCACTGTTGAAGCCATCATTGTGCAAGTACTTGATGTCCCACTTTTTTAAACTTTGCAGAGAGCTGCATTCCAACTTTTTTTCCTTAAAATATTTAAATTACAATGTTAAATAAAAACAACCCAAAAGAAGATGCATTCTCCCACATCAACTGCCAGCAAATTTAGCACCATGACAAATGTTTATTAAACACGGCATTAGCTAGACAAGATAACTCCAAGACAAGATACGCTTGTACCAACAGCTGCATGCTTATCGCCATAAAAATACTTTCTGACACTTTGCTTTGAGATGGTTTTAGAAACTCTACCCACCTTTCATGACAACTTCTAGCTCATCTCTCAGAATGTCAAATGTACTGTAACGAGAGCTGGTTTCAGGAATGATGTGTTTCTTCAACCACCCTCCACAGGCATATTGGTAAAAATTTTGGCAAGGGTCTGCTGTTGTGTCCATATTTTCAAGTATACGGGCCGCTGTAAAATTTGAATAACGAAACAGGGTTGTCACGTGTAAGAGGCAGGTGGAATAATACAAAACAGTAAACATGGTGTAGTGCACCGCTTACCCGACTTTGTACAATCTGCCGAATTGCAAATACCATCTGTAAAAAATAAACCACAGAAATATGAACCTAAAGCAAACTATACAGGCTATTTAATATCGAGCAGGATCTTTATATCCTGACAGCTGCCACTTTTAAATGTGCTCATTAACAAATAAATCTGACTGCATGCATAATGCATGTATTTAGAGGCATAATATGTAAAACCATATTAATTATTAAAAATAAATTAAAAAAGAAAAAGCATTCACATGGGGCTCGCACCACAGAGCACTGTGTTTGCCATCTGCTCCAGTTTTATTGGACTAACACACCTACTATGTCAATAAGCACAAAATACAATCCATTTTAATAGGCTATCCTCCTTTATTTAATATAAACAGTGACAACAGCTTCATTGAAATCAATCATATTCACTCTATTCACATAAAGTTGTTTTTAATGTGATATTTGCTTACTTTTTCATACAGTCCTTATTAAAGTACAGTAGCATATATATTATAGGGTACTCTACATTACTGTCATAATACTCTAATACTGTCAACTCTGATCTTCTACTTTGTAATGAACAGACACAATAATAGAAGGTACTTTAGAATCTTGTTTTGGTAGTTAAAATTACATTATTTTGTTCCTAGATTTGTACTTACCACCACCTTGTGTTACATATAAGGCTACCAGCGCGATCACCACAATCAGGAGAAGAGACACTATGGTCGTGAGTCCAATTTCCAGGGATGTCCATCGCAACTTCTTTTTAGATTTTGGCGCGTTATTGTCGATTATATCCATTTGGCTTTCTGATTTGCCCATAACAACTTACCTACAGAAACACAATTAAACTATACATATATATATATATATATATATATATATATATATATATATATATATATATATATATATATATATATATATATATATATATATATATATATATAGTATAACCAATTAATCGGTTAGTTAAGATTCTAACTTGAAACGATTTAGCATTATTATATGTAAAGATTGGGACATTCTAACAATAGGTAATGTACGTATCAATACCCTGGCATGCTTTTATACAGCATGCTATAAAATAAAATAAAAAAATATACTTTCTGTGCCACTGATCCGGAGCACTGTAGTAGTCAGAAAAATCAAGGACGTTTTCAGCTTCTTCTTCAGAAGTTAACTGCTAAAGCAAACTGATCCTTGATCTTCAATGAGAGATAAACATAAAATTTCCATGACTTGAAACTCTTTTTTTCAAAAGGGAAATTTATGGACCCTGGGGCAAAGATTACAAAACTCTACTAGTGGAGTAATTAATGACTCAAGACAAATTGAAGAAGTACACCAATTATTTTATTATTTTTAAGTGTGGTTAGTGATTGTCTTTTAATTACTCCAATGTAACGTTGGTAGTCACTTGAGGCTCTGTTTATCTAACAGGACAGGGGATAAATAAAAGTTCACTATTTCTGCAATTTGTTGGAACATTTCAGCCACAAGCCTCAGATAAATGTAAGCATCAGTAATTCTACTGAAAATAATAATAATGATAATAATAATAATAATAATAATAATAAATAATAATAATAATAATAATAATAATAATAATAATAATAAAGACTGAAACACTGTATTATATAACATTAATTCTGTATTTATGTGGCATTCACCATAACTCTAAACCATCCAAGCAAAACCAAACCCCATTGGTAGCGTTTGTAAGGAAGCCTGTAATTTGATGGAATAAATTAGCTGAAAGAAAGTCATCATGTATCTCAGAGTATCGTGGACTAACAGTTTTAGAGCTGAGTTTGAGTTATGCCAGCTTTAACTCTGTTCTTGTGTGACTTTGTGATTTGCATTGCAGCACATTTTGATAGTATGCTCTTGAAGTTAATCAAATCCAATCCCTATGTAACTAGTTGTATGCCCTTAATGAATGAATTGTAAAACATGGTGTTCGTGCTGCTATGGTTTGAAATATGAACCTGCTTTTTACATTTTTCGAAATTTAAGGAAATATTTTGAAAACAGATTTGCCAGGGTTTTATAATAATAATAATAATAATAATAATAATAATAATAATAATAATAATAATAATAATAGTAGTAGTAGTAGTAGTCCTATTTAAGGCCTGTTTGCCTGGAAAAAATTTCAAATTAGCACCCTTGGGGGTGCTAAAAAAGACAGACCTTAACTAATTTAAAGAAAACCGGTCAAAAAGTCTGCAAATTAAATGTTCAAAACAAAAGGGGAGGTGGTACAGAGCACGCCCCCTAGAGTCCACTGGTCAACAAACGATGCCATGTCGCCAGCAGACTCCGCGTGGGCGTGCTCTAAATGAATCTGGGAACGGACGAGGGCCCTGAACATGGTTCCGCAGTCAAAGAGACCTTCCCCGCTCATCTTATGCTTCCTGGTCTTGTAAATGTCCAGTTTAGCAAGAGCCAGGAGCAGATTGACGAGGAGGTCCCTCTTTTTGTTGGAGCCACGAACAGGGTGCCCGAAGATGAGGAGGGTGGGGGAGAAATGCAGCCAGAACTGCAGCAGGAGGTTCTTGAGCAGCAGGAAGAACGGCTGCAGCCTGGCACATAAAAAATAAATATGAGTAGTAGTAGTAGTAGTCGTTTCTTTTTTCAGTAGTAGTAGATTCGTAGTAATAATTTTTGTAGTAGTTTTAAGTATGCTATATGACAAATTGTTTTTGGCATAGACCTAAAATACTTCAGGGAGGTATAACTTGATCATGTAAGCTTCATCTAAGTTTCTGGTCCAGTTTTTTCTTGTAGCAATTAGCAATTATGAATAACAATTATGTGTTAAAGCATAAACAAAACAAAAAAAAGTCATGTCACGTAGCATTAAAATAAATGATCACTAACTGTGTATTATTTATAGACTTGGTAGTGACTGGTAATTATTATTATAATATACATATATAATTAATATATATATATATATATATATATATATATATATATATATATATATATATATATATATATATATATATATATATATATATATATATATATATATATATATATATATATATATATATATATATATATATATATATATATATATATATATATATATATATAAAGGGGTGTCTTATTTTGCTCTGTATCTTCAAACGAGTTAAGAATGCGTCTGTGTATTTTCAGACATACAAACTAAAAACAATATCCTTATATGCATATAAGGCAGAAATATAGCCACATGGTCCTTTTTTTTTAAATAACTAAATTAAATTATACACCAGTTAATCTAGCCTCAATAATGTGCCGGTGCACCCATAAAGTGTCTAAAGTTAATTTAGTGATTCACACACGCACAAGCACAAGCACACGCACACGCACCCACAAACAAGCACAAAACTGGAGCTTTTGACACCGTTCTGCAATCATAGACAGAATCTGCTAGAAGACTTACCAGGTGTTTCTGGAAATATTCGGACGCTGATGTAAATGTTCATCATGGACCAATCAAACCGTAGTGAAATCCATAAAAGAGCAACCTTCTTGAGCCTCTGCATTCAGCCAGGAGATCAGTAACAACGACCCGCTGCTTTTACAGTCCAAGAGAACGTATCGTTCTTCATTCACAGAGGCTATCACTCCTACCGGTTAGCAATTTGACAACACCACCAGCAGCTCCCGTTTGGTCGCAGCAGCAGATATACGGTCTTATTTTTTTAAAAAAATTAAGTATAATTATATGTGTATAAATATACTTCTTGGCAGACAAGTGCCAAGTTCATTTGGTGCTTCGAATCATTTTTCTTGCATAAAGCAAGCGATTAAAACTGATTAGGACCGCAGGACTCAGTGTACCTCAGTGGTCTTACAAAGCAAGCTTTGCTAAACAATCTTGAAATGCTTAGGAATGGATTTTGCTAAAGCAAATGCCGTGGCTCCTTTGGACACTCAGGCACAGATGATCGTTGTGTCCTGTGGAGATAGTTTCCTGGCTGGGTCTGCCTACTTGTGTTTGGTATTTAACACAGGCAGGCTGTTTACACCCTGACAGCCCGGAGCAAATTGTATATGACAGATTAGACACTACGGATTAGACTCTACCAATTCGTTCATCTGATGTGAATTGTCTTATTTATATGGGTACACAGGCCCGTGCCCTCGTTTTTATGCACTGAAAAGGACAACTTCTAAGCAGTGCGCTAGGCGTGCGCATCCTGACCCCGCGCAGTCGGTGGAATCTTGGGAAGTAGATAATCTTTTTCTCAAACTTTAAAAGAACCGAAACCTCACCCCATTAATTTCAAAGGGAGACCAACCTATTCTACACCGTATTTAGCTTAATTGATAAAATAGTACTGCAACGATATTAGTATAGCCTATGTATATTTTAGCAACTTGTTAATAATTCTGTCTCTCTTAATCAACCACACCGGACTTTTTTATAGTATATTTTACATGAATGGGGAATTACTCTGCATTTCGTCAGCCACCTATTTATTTATTTCTGTTCTTGTTATCTATAGATACGTGTTTGATGCAATCTCATTCCCCAGCGCTGTAAAATGCCCCACTTCAATTACTGACTTATCAGTGACGGGATATAGATTGATCAAATCCACTGTTTATCCTGTTTTATCATTGTACAAAACCAGGGTGTCTTTCGTTTGTTTTGTGTTTGATTATTACTTTCCCACATCATTTTTTTAAAGAACAAGAATTAAAAAAACACAAACCTGTCATTAAGAATTCTAGCTTTCTACAGACAGCATGTCATATGTATACTGTGATTCAGAGAAGGTTCTTCTAAACACACACACACACACACACACACACACACACACACACACACACACACACACACACACACACACACACACCTCTCTCTCTCTCTCTCTCTCTCTCTCTCTCTCTCTCTCTCTCTCTCTCTCTCTATATATATATATATATATATATATATATATATATACTGTACGTTTTCACGTGTGTACGTTTTCACGTGGAAAGGCAATGGTAGATGCTGAGTCCAAATTATCACATTCAATCAGCCTACTATAAAGCTCCAAAGACCGAAAACCGCACACAAGAAAACTCAACATTTGCTTTTGTATTGGCTTACCTTTATTCAAAGTCACTCAACACTGAATCAATCCTAAATCTGCGCATTGCTTTTAATGTTGATTCTTCTTCTTTATTTACTATTTTAATACACGGTTCTCCTTGTAACTGTGGCTCCAATATGTCTGGTGAGAATTTTTTTAATTGTTTTTATTGTACCTATGTGAAACTTGAGTTTAATTCTCGGCTGACATCCTGCAAGGCACATCATAAAAAAAGTTCTGACAGTTTAGGAAGTGTAGAGTTTCATACAATAAAATGTTTTGTCACATTTGACTTGTATGTCACTGACAGAATTATGCTGTAAACATGCCTGTAGGCCTGGGTTACTAAGTAACTTGGCTCAAGTGGAAAGTTTCCATCTAAGCAAGAGAAAATGCACTTTTATAAAACATTTTTGTTGTGAGAAATTATTCAGGGGAGTTAATTCAGGAGAGTCTTTGATTCTTTACATCTTTGTAACTTTAAGTTGTAAAATTCCTTTCTGAAAGACAGAAGGTATGTGTTTTGCACCAAAGCAGTACATCTTAGCAAATCAGCAGCTGTGTGTTTAATAGCACGGTTCGATGAATGTCAGTCAAAATTTCCATAACATAATCAAAGCTGTGGTGGAGTACTTTGATCTAAGGTTTCAGTCTTTGATCCATCTTCCAACTAGAGGATGCTTTTTACACAGAGCATGAACAGTGTATTGTCTTTTCTTATGAAAGAAACAAATTAGTTCAAGTGGCATACATGTATTTCAATAAGATATAACATATGACAAAAAACACAGTATAGGTTTTATCTGGGAGAAAAAAAAAAAGTTTTTGCCTCTACTGTCTGTTGTTACCTTATAAAGTACACAGACTCGGCAGATTGCTTGTTTTATTCATCACTGTTCAATTTATGCAAGCATATGTCTATTCTAATTTATGAGCTTCTATAGTTTGATCTTTAGTTTTGAATCTTAAGAGGCGAGAGGTTAATTTCAATGCATTATTACAATGCCTGCGGCATAATGAGTGCTCCAATTTAGTTGGACTAAACCCTATTCAGCACATTTTTGCAGTGATAAGGGTGGCTGGTTTCCTTGGTACAATCTGTTTAGAACAATAATAACATAGTAAAGAACATTAACCATTAACATATTGTGTGTTAATTACATTCACTACCTGTGGTAGTAAAAAAAAAAATCTAATTTTAGTATCTTTACAAGTTTCTGCTTCTATGGAATTCTTAAATTAGTACTAACCAAGGTTTTGAAATATACTGTAGTGTTTCTTGTTACAGCACAGGCAACATTGTCACTGATCCCCCTTCTATTATGTGTATTTATTTTAAGATTTGCAAATGGGTGTATATAACATGAGACAAAGAAGTACAATTTAGAGCAAGTAGCAATCTTTATTATAGTATTACATTGTTTCTGGTACAACTGGAATACAGTTATCACATACACAGTAAATCATTTGCCACTAGTCGCCAATATGAGACATGTTAAAATCCCATTAAAATGACATATGCTAATAAACATATGCCTAAACAGATTTAATGAGGAGTGCTTAAATGGCAAAGGGCTACTTTCACTTACTGCAAGCATGTACATTTGTTCAAAGAGATATCAAACAATCAATCAATCTTTATTTTATAAAGCACCTTTCATAATGGACCACCATCACAAAGCGCTTTACAAGATGTAATAACAAGAAAACCCATAATACTTTAAATACAGAGACATGCTTAATACATGATATACAGTAAAAAAAAAACAAAAAAAAAACAATGCATAATACATTAAATACAGTGGAAAGTGCATAATACATGATAGTAACATAATCTGTGAAATAGTAGCAGCAACACAGCAGCTAATAGCTGAAATCAGGCTTAAAAAGCATGGAAAGCAAGAGAGAACAGGTTGGTCTTCAGGGTTGAATTAAAGCAAGCGATGAAGGGGAGCATCACGCACCAAAGCTGGGAGACCAAAAAGACGGAGCCATGAAGCTAAACGTGTTGTATTGTGTTTGGACAACTTACTGTTTAACAAATGCAGTCTATGAAAATGTTAACTACAAAGATTACATTCTCAAGGTAATAACATGCTCATATGTTTGAATAAGCAGAGGGGGAATGTAGGACGGCTGAAGTTTTCACATTGTTGGAAAGAAAACATGGTGTAAGACAAAACCAGTAGTGTCATATATTCAAAGTAGGAGTGGATTTTCAAATGTAACTTCACTAAATAAATAGAATTTTAACTGTTAACAACTTATTTCATTCACTCCCATATTTCACTGACCTCTCTCTCTCAGACAGCACTCCTTTGTGGTTAAGAGATACAGGCATTTGATAAAGAGAAGAGACACTTGGGTTCATTTGGGTATCAACTATCCTCAAGTAGACAATTACATCAACATTCATTATGTAACTATGGGATTATACACCAAACTGAGCAGAGATCAAAGTCTGAGGCATGTGTATTAAAAGAGTTTAGTTTCCCATTAAACACTGATTAGAAAACTCTATGTATTAAGGTCCACTGGAAATATTACTTCCCAAAGAGTCTTATTGCTGTAAAAATATACTAAATATATCAGCTCTGAAAAATTACTAAAACAAAAAATAGCTCCCTGATTTAGCTGCCATTTACTCGAAATCCTGTAATGCACATACTCTAACTAATAATTCCCAAAGGAATGATGTACTGCACAGCTGATTTCTAGGCCATCCCACTCTTTCAACAGCTTACATTTTTCTGATCTGTAATTGATTAAAAAATAATGTATAGTCGGTAAAGTGCGGAAACGATTTCTCCGATTTACAGTATATTCCATTAAGAGTTTAATATAGGATTCCATCAGAGGCCCCTACAGTAACATGCTGGACCATAGGATTTTATTTGGAGTTAACTTAAACATTTACAGTTAACAGTCAAACACTACTATTCACAAACTCTTTCATTTGTATAACATACTTGGTCTTTGGAAAATGTCTTCTAAAATGTTTTAAAAGATCACCCACTATGCAGTAATTCCACGCTCGATCATTTTTGCAGTCTAATTTTTCTGAAACATACTAGATTAGTTCTGACAAAGGTAACTGCATGAGGTATTTTAAGTGGCCAATGCTAGATGAAAGCTGTCACATTACATATTTCAAAAGCTCTCTACACCTATAAATGGAACTGCAACCAAAGTGAAATTGTATCTCATTGTTTAGTAGATTTCCTTTGGTAGTGGATCACATGCACAATTTGTAATTAAAGGTTGAAATTATCTTGTCAGTGTAAAACATTACTGGGATAAGCAGAAACTATATCAAAACAAAAGTATAACTGAACATATTGCTGTGTGCAGTGACGATAAAACATGCTGTCCATGTTGTGTTTTATAGGCTAAGAGAATTGTACCTGTCGTGGTTGGCAGCCAGGCAGTTATTTTGCACTGTAGCCTATGTGAGCTTAGAAGCAATGCAAATTACTCAACACCCACAAATAATGATCTGCAATCATGATAATGAGGATTGCATTGAGCACCGCCTGTGCATCAGGTTATTTAGCGGCCACACTTACAGTCCAGAAATGAGGTGAGTTGGGAGTACAGAGAGCAGTAGGTGCTGTATGAGTTCAAACCAAACAAAAAAATATATAAGTCCTCTTGGCGCACGGAAAATGAAAGAAAAGTTTTCTGAGGAGGAGTTGAGAGTCCTTACAGCTGAAGTCATTCAGCATGAAATTTAGTTATTTGGAAAAACCTCAGCCAACGTTAGTTATGCTACCAAAGAGGCCATATGGTCCTCTATAGTGGAGAAAATCAATGCTGTCGTGTGACCAGGAGGACAGTCAACCAGGTGATGAAAAGGTGAAATTCAGCTATTAGGTCAAGGATGACCAGTGGAGTGAGATGATAACGCATTACCACTGCATCCTCTGGCATCCTCTGAAGATTTTCTTGCCTGTCCTCAACAAGAGCCAAGTGTCACCGCATCAAAAAGTGTACCACAGCATCCATCCTGAGGCCGATGACAGGTCTCTGAAGGTGTGTGGTTTTATACAGCTAGTAATTACTCGCTTCTAGAATGGTTTGTAAGAGGAGGTGCATCTGAAGGTGTGTGGTTTTATACAGCTTGTAATTACTCGCTTCTAGAATGGTTTGCTCCTTGTAAGAGGAGGTGCAAAGTTTTTGGAGGGTCAGCAATAGCCCAAGTGCAAGGCTAAATCCTTACATTTCATTATAATGTTTGTGCCCGCTTAGCATCCACACCCCTGCCAACATGTCCACCTGGCTGTGCTTAAGATAGAAAATGGCTCCATCAACCTCCCAGGAACATGGCAATCAGCCTGAGGGGAGTGCTGGCCAGTTTAATTTAATGACAAGTTTAAAAAACAGTACAGGATGTGGCACAAAATCAAAAATGTCTTATCCAGGGGTTGCTACATGAAGGATTCATTTGTTTTGTTTCAATGTACCCCTCACACAGAGTTTCTGGATTTTAAATTTCACTAAATGCCAGATCTCCATTCTGTGTTTTTTCTTTTTTTTTTTTTTTTTTATTTTATGAAAAGGTGCCCAACATCTAATTTACACACTCCAGATAAAGTCACTCAGGTCACGGGCCAGATAAAAAAGCAGCATGGAGTTCCAAACTATACCGTTACTGAGAGATATAGCCCAACTTATAGGCAAACATGGCATCCATTACAGTTCATGTAGCACCTAGCTGGGGGGGGGGGGGAGGGAGCAAATGTAGGCTGTACATGTATACATCCAACAGTGTTAGGGAACTGTAAAGGACTGTAGCTAGTATCTAAGGGAATGTCCAACAACTAAGCTACAGCCTATAATATATCTCCACCTTCTCAATTCAACTAACTTTGTTGCCACTCTTGTAAAAGAAGCGCACCATACATGTGCGGGTAGATACCAGTTTAATCCTGTGTAAAGCTCACATTTTGCCTTCAATGTGGGACAACATTAGATAGGTATTAAAAGGCTGCCCTCTGGTGTTTATTGTAAATAACTTTTCAAAGATGTAATTTCCATGGTATGCTCCTTAAATGCATGGATTCCTAATACATTGTGTGAATTTATGCTGATACGGAATTGTGTTACTTTAGTACTGCCATGAAATGTGAAATGGTGAAATATGCAGTAGGTTCTCATTGAGGAAACAAAAATGCATAACAGAGATTTTGCAGGACTGTAATTAAATGTACTGTGTGTTCTGCCTTTGAGCCTTTTCACAGCCTCCATAAGGTAAGAGGCAGGCAGAGGGGCTGATAAGCTGCAGTACGCCCCACCCCACCCCCCCACCCCGAGGTGAGCACTGCTGCAAGGTGGAGGGAGGGAAGAGGTAGGCTATGACGTCGAGTGCCCCCCCCCCCATTAGAACTTTTCTTCAAGGCTATTAGTGTCCGTAGTTGAAAAAAGATACAGCTTAGAATGCCATTTAGCTTAAACAAAATGTTTTATATGAGTTCATAATTTCACTACACTAATATTTAGATTTTTTTTTTTTTTTAATAAATGTCTGTAGCTGGCTAAGCTTTGGTTTGGTCTGATTCCAACCTAAAAAGCATTTGATGAGATATTTGTTCTCTGTTGGCAAAGCCTGTTAAAATACTGACTAATGTTTGAATTTCATATGAACTAACTAGCTGCCAATCAGTTTTATTGAAGGCTATGTTCTCATCTGCAACTGTCACAATATTTAGGCCTATTTCACATTTTAACTGACAGTTTAAGTGCCAGCACTTTTTAGATTAATTAAATTGTGATAAGAAGGGACAAGCCATTAAAGTTTTGGTTTGTAATTTCAACTGATTTTTATTTTTTTTATTTTTTTTAACAGAATCTAACACAAAATGTATTATTCTATTGTATTATTGAGACAACTCAAATATCAAGCAGATGTATTGTATCTTTTTTACAGATTATCTTCCCTGTGTGAAAGGTTCATGTTAGGATGGTATCATTTGAATATCATATGGTCATTTGAATAGCATATGGTTAACACTACATACATTGACATTGTGTGCCATGGAAGTTGGTTTCCCAAAACAGATTGCAATGGAAGCATGGAAATTGGAATGTAAGCTGCTAGAACAGCATTAGCCAGCACAGAAAATTAAGAGTGCTACCTTTGGTTTTATTACATATTAAAAAAAAAAAAAAGTTCACAAATTAAACCTGATTGTACAGTATATAAGCTTGAAGGTCATACACATGTTGTATCAGTATAATATATTACCTTATATTCTGTTGCTTCTAATTTGAAGCTCTGAAGGTCTCATATAGCTTCAAAATTCCAGTTTGAGGTTGGGCAGTATTCTGAGGCTGCGGTTCTTTACTTATTTTACACTTAGCCTTGGGGATAGCAATTAGAACGAGTGTTTACCCTCTAAATTTCCTGCATACAGTTTTGTTTTCATATGACGAGAATATTACATAACAACATCCTTATTAAGCCCTGTTTTAATAACCATAAAGAACTGGAGATCCCCTGCCAGTGATAGACCTGTCTGTTAGGAAGGGGCCAGAGCATGGGAGTTTACAGATCAGTTAAAACAGAGTAAGCAATGGAAATAACTGTATATGACAATAATACAGGAGTGTGTGAATCATATTATAAATCAAATACACTACCTAGCAATACACAGGGAAGCCAGTACAAGTCCTGAGTGCTCTCTTTAGTGATTAAAAGGAGTTTTTAAAAAGTATATTATGGTTTTGATAAGAATAATAAGACTAGATCAAGTTAGATCTTGATGTGAGATGCAAATCAGATCCCTTTGGAAAGCAAAGGTAAGCTGTTACCACTAAAATAGCTTATTATAAATGCTTGAATATGTATTATTCTTTGTTCTCTAGCATTCGTCTCACCCTTTATCTTTCAGCTGTTGTTATTGGGATTTCAAAATGTCTTTTCAGTGCTGTATGTGCTTTTGCACAGAGCTCTGCACTTCTGTAGTCTTATTGTATTCTCATGCAGTGTCATGGATCCCTCTAGTGGTTGTTTTTAATGATCTTTATTCATTCAGAACTCAAGATCACAGAGTTCAAGAAACTATACAAAGATTTTTTTACAAAATATGAGATTTTTGGCAGATTATCATGACTTTTTTTTTTTTTTTTTTTTTTTTTTTTTAAAAAACAGTATTTTACACAAGAAAACAAGGATCCATGAAAATGCTGCTAATACTAATAGGTATGAAAATAGATTTTAAAATCTCATTAATACTCATTTAAGACTGTGAGCCTACTTGCAGGGCTTAAGCATATTATAACTCATGCTTATAACTCCTACCTCTACAGCACCAATAGATGGCACTCTTTCAGCACAGTGTGAATGGTTGAGTTCTATTAACATTGCTGCACGAATAAGCTGTCTCAAACCATATGAATCATTGTGGAAATGAGAAATATTCCAAAGCTGCATTTAGACTAGGCTTTGTGTCTGTAGCCTATGTTTACAATTGATTCTTATTACTTTGTAAGTTGAAAATCTGAACAAATTATAGGGTCTGACATTGGTATATTGGAGCATCCACTAGTTCAGTGTAACATTCATAAAAAGCTACTTAAAGGACTTATTACTCAAACTCTTAAAAACGTTTTTATTATTTAAGAACAAAAACAGGTGGCATACCGTCAGCATGTATTGCCACATTTTGAGTTGTATTTGCTTGGCTTTGTCTTTTCTGGAACCTGGGGCAGGTTGTGGAGTAGGAGGGAAACTCAAAGCTCAGAACTGGTTTAGATTGACCCTGGCTTGAATACTCTATTAATACTACCATGTGTGACTGTGATTTGTTTTTCATTACTTAACTGGCAGCCAATATATGGATTATTGCTCTGTTGAATTATTGCTGGAGAAGCAAAAAATTTATTAAGGGCAATTTATTATGTTACATCCTCTGGGGGATGACAGTTTCATTTAAATTCTTTTGAAAAAATTGTTAATTTCAGCCTGGCTTTAAAACAAAAAAAAAAAGAGGTGTTGATAATTCAATTGAATTTGAAAGTGTATGCCACTGAATTGTTTATTTAAAGTTCTGCTAAGTCATCAGTTTAACTTTCCAGTTTAAGGTCAACGAGCTGTCTTTTGCAAGAGACACTTGATACAATGTAAATTCAATCTCTTTATTCCACTATCGTGTTGATTGTTCATCAGTCTGGTCTCTTCTGGCTTTGCTTTTGATGACACTCAATCAATGAATCCATAAAGCTATAAAGTAATAAAAATAAATTATACTCATCCTTTGACACGCTACCATGAATGCAAATAGAACACCATTTTGTATAAGGCCAAACTAAATTTGTGTCCACTGCAAAAGTTGCACTGCAAAAATTGCTTTTCAGCACCTGTCATTGCACATGTTAAACAAATCATTGTATCCAGAACAACATTAATAAAGGTATGTTCTGAAGGACTGAATTGGAAGATTTTCAAATGCAGTTAATTATAATAAGTGTCAATGATCACACTGTGTAACAAAAATGTATTTATTTTTTTGTTCCTGGGTAGTAAGTGTTATTTCCTAATTGCTTATGCCTCAAACGTACAGAAAATGGCTATTATTCCCCACAAACTTTGCTTTTGTGACCAGGACAGTGATATTTCAAAATATTACTATTTCCAATGGGAAAATGGGCAAATGTGTGTCTTTTCATTCACATAAAGTCAGAAAAAAACAACATATGAATCCAAATTAACATGTATTTATACTAAAGTAATACAAAGATGACTACAAAAGATTTAGAAGTGAGTAGTTTTTCAAGATTGGAAATAGTGATATTTTGAAATATCACTGTCCTGGTCACAAAAGCAAAGTTTGTGGGGAATAATAGCCATTTTCTATACTTTTGAGGCATAAGCAATTAACAAATAACACTTACTACCCAGGAACAAAAATTGTGTTACATAGTGTCATTACTGCAAATGCAATCAATGCTAATGGTTTTTTTTTTTTTTGTGCCCATCTAATTTGATATCTAGCAAAGCGCAGCAAGTAAAATAGTAAGCTTGACCATAGAGAGTATGATTAACTAAAATATATTCTTCAATAAGCCAAACCAGCTGGTCCTAATAACTAGCAAGAACTCTCTTTGGGTGAGGTATAGCCTTCCATACCTCAGATTTTCCAGTCTGTCTATTTTCTTCTCTTACAGAGGCATCAAAGAGGTCTTTTGAACATAACAACCCAGTTAAAATGTGGATATAGTGCCCCCCCCCCCCATCAGACAACCCCATAAAGAAAATACTACTTGTACCTGTATTCTGACGTGTACATTATATCAGCATTTCATTTTTGCAGATGACTATGTAAGGTGTTTCTAGCTGACTACAATCATATTGAGTAAAAATTATAAAACTGATTGCTGATGAATGTATGCATCATTCTATTGAAAAAAAAAAAACACAGAGTAGGTGTACTGTATACTCCAGTGCTTTAGAAAGGAAGCACAGTGCAAGTTTAATCAAGTCGATGCACAGAGAATGCTCATGCGGAGTCCTATTTAAACAGAAAATACAAAACCTACTGCGCCGTCTTTGTAGTAGGTCATGAAAACATTACAGCAGGGATGCGCAGTGCTGGTGAATGCGTCAGTGTGAGGTAGGTAGGAAAGGTTTTGACGTCTGTGTGTTGCTGATATTGGTTGTCTTAGAGATATGCGTAGTATATTGCGTTCCAGGAATTTGTTGGAATAGAGACCTTTCTTACTGAGCAATCTACAGTACATTGCTGCCAGCTGTGGTAAAAAATATGACCCTTTTTGAGTACCAAAAATGGGGATTTTAATTTTAAAAAACCCCTCTCAATCTGTGAATTCTTTTTTAATTTGTCTTTTTGGTAACACTTTAAAATAACGGCCACACATTCATAATGAATTCTGGCTGAGTACCAAAGGAATAACATCTCCATATCTTATACACTTCCTCTGGGTTCTGAAGCAATTCATTATTTAATTTAACTCTGTTAATTCATGTGGATTTAAATACCCATATTCAGTCTGTTCCTTTCTCACAAGTGATGTTGATCGCATCTATAAACCATGTAATCCAGGGAATTGTGAGAAGTGTAAATGCATGCCTTAAACATGTGATCATAACTATGTGTATTACTATGCAATTACAAACCCCATTAGGCATTTTTTGTTGTTGTATTATGTATTTAAAACCAAACAATGAAGTTTAGTTATTACATGTATATTATAACCAACATTTTTTTTAATTTTAATTTTTTTTATTGCTCAATCAAACTATGCATTTTATGACAATGGGCTAGGGCTAAATTATTCACAGAATGACTGATCTCAAAATAAACAATTCTACAATAAATCAAAATGCTATACAAATACACTATCTGTTTCTATAACTATGCTAATTTGTATTAACTTTCAGACTACATACATATCACATGCTGCATCCCAGTCAGGGAATGTATAAACAACTTTTTGCAGCTAATTTGATATCAGTCTGTAAATAGTTTGCTGAGTTTAGAGTTTAGGAATATTACACAAGGGTTCAGCCATTTAAGTTGTAGATTGTTTTCTGTTTTCACTAATCCTGCAGAAAATGTTCCTCCAGTTGCCTAGAACATTTTTAATCTTGGATTTCAGGCAGGTCCACAGATCTCTCAGGGATTTGTTTGCAATAATACATTACATCCACTTTCAAGATAGCTGAACAATCAATGTTGTACAGTATTCAGAGGAGAGATGATCAAAAAGGAAGTGGGTGTTTTTTGGAAGAACAATAAAAAGGTGATGCGGTAACGTGGTTTATGTTATTACAGGGAAGTCACGCATTGTAACCATATGGCTACATTGTAAAGACACAAACACTTGTGTAAATACATTGCAACTACGCTATAAAAGACATAGGGGCTGATGTAAGGATGTGTGCAAAGTGATTTGCGGCTGTAAAACACTCAAAATTGGCGTTTTGCAAGCAAAAACTGTGTTATCGGCCATAAAGGGGGACTTTAGTGGCGTATGTAAATAATGCTTTTCACCTGTCATTGTGCACCCGCTATCAAATTAGCAGTTTACCATCATGAATGCATTTAAATGATGTTGAAATGTGTTCAGATGAAGAAAAGAGCATGGAATTGGGCAGGGATCTGAAATATTAAGCGGGTGCAAACATTATAATGAGATGTAAGGATTTTGCCTTGCACTTGAGCAATTGTCGACTCTCCAAAAACTTTGCTCCTCCTCCTAAAAGGTGCGAACCATTGTAGGAGCAATTAATTAAGAGCTGTATTAAGAGCTGGGAATATTTTGACTCCATCTAATACTGTGAAAAAAATGGGAATCATTATGGATACAGAACTATGTTTACATAACTACATTAGCTCGTTATAAAGGCCTAATTTACCATTTAAAGAACATTGCTGAATTGAGACCCATTCTATCCGATAAAGATGCTGAGCTGTTAGTTCATGCTTTTGTTATTTCTCGCCTAGATTATTGTAATGCTTTATTTGCTGACCTTCCTGAATCTAAACTGTGTCGGTTCCAACCGATTCAAAATGCTGCAGTCAGTGCTGACTCACTCTTGTCGTTCGCAACACATTACCCCAGTTCTAATCACTACATTGGCTCCCTTTTAAGGATTGATTTTAAGACTCCCCTTACTAGTTATAAGACACTTCATGGTTTAGATCCTTCACATTTGCAGCGAGGTGAAGGCCCTCGCAGCCCACGTACGTCTCAACCCAAAAGCGAGGGAAGTCTCCGTGAGGAGTATACAGCTGGCCCTCAGCCGCTCTGTGGCTAGTCCTCTGCGCAAGCACAGAGATGCGCAGCTACAATCAAAACAAGGCCCAGCTTGCGCCCGCAGGCGGCTGGAGGGCTAACTCAACAACGGGGACAAGGCAAGCCCGGCCCCATGGAGTAACAGTGCTCTCTGAAGCAAGAAAGGGTGAAAAACACACCCAATTCTTAACAATAATACTTACCGTACTAAGACGGACAGACAGAGAGAAGCAGCCTGACACGTGGAGCGAGCAGGTGCTGATAGTTAGAAACAGAATAAAAAGACAGGAGTGTTTATGAAATTACTGATTCACACTTGTGCATATGCACAACACACTGATGCTCTCTAAATAATTCAATGTGCAGTTAGGTCTAGTATTAAGTCAAAACATACATTTTAGTATAGATTTTTCAGGAAATCCTAGTAGTTATTTTTTAAAAATCAAACACAGAATCATAGTGTAATTAATTATATTTCTATGCGTTCAAGCTTTAATTTGCAGTTATTAATAATAACATAGAATTTGTGAGCCTTTACATTTATTACTAAAGAAATTCCATACGTTGTTCATAATTATTCCTTTCAGTTGGTTGGAGTTACAGTAATTATGTTGAGATTAATGATGTTCTAAATGAACTGTACATACAAGAGACTAGTAATTACTTCTCAGGAATTATTGGGATCATATGTCAATATGTGCTGTGCTTATATGTCTGATTTTTTTGCCTTTGTTCCCTTGTGGTGCATAGGGATATAAATTCCAGCTTCAGGTGATGAGGTCTCCAGAAGGTTTGAAAGATTTCCAGGCCACTTTACAGACCTGTCTAACTGAATGGATTTGGCCCTGTCCTGGTGTTGCACATGTTTTTCTAATACACCTTTGACCCCTTGATTACTCTGAAAGGCCAAATGAATTTCGTAGTTTACTTATGACAAAACATATTCAGGATCATGAAAAATCAATTCCCCATGCACCCTGTATGGTGTCACTGTAGTCTGCAATGACAGTAAAATATTTTGACAAGTACAGAGGCTATAGATATCAGCAGGACTTGTACTGTATGTATGCATGTATGCATATAATGAGGGATGAAATGCATTTTTTGGGGGGCAAAGCAACATGCTAATAAATAATTATTAGCTGTGCCTTGGGTGCCTAATAGCTGGCTAAGGCCTTGATATTAACATACAGTGGCATTGTTAATGTAATCACCTTCTTCCAACAACTTTCTTTTACATATCCCTGCCTAAGGGCAATATACTTTGCTCTGTGACAGACTGAAAGCTTATATTGAGAACCTTTCTGTCTTTATGTAAATGCTGAACAATATTTGAAAATCTAATTTCACTTTGATTTAAACAGCCTATTCTCCATATGCATTTACCATTGAGTAAAACAGGGATACTAAATGAATCTGAATACTGTGCTTTTCAAGCAAATATAATGAGCTGCTGCTGAAATGGAGAAGCCAAACAAAAAGGTAATGTATTTATTTATGTATTTATTTACTTAAATGTTCATTTAAAATGGAGATGAATTGCATCTGTTTCTTTGAAGAACTAAGAATGTTTTTATTTCATCCTAACAACAATTCTGACAGAAATGTTACATTAGCCATGTCACACAATACCTTGCATCAGCTGGACTTTGTCTGTTTGGAACATACTGTATGCATTATGTATAAAACATATTTTGAGTCCTTCCCCTCTTGCAATGTCAACATTGATTTATCCCCTGCCTTAATCTTGTTGGGAACATTTCACAACTAATACTAATATTGTAATTCTCTTACCAAATGGCTGAGCTATAAAAGGATACCTTGAAATTAGAAATTCAATATTTACATTTAATTAAGAGATGGTGTGGAGAGGCTAATTCATACATAGTTTAGATTATCAAGGGTGATGTTGCAAAGCAGGTGTTTATGGTTCTAATATCATAATGATATATCAGTGTATTACCAAGAAGAAACATTTTCAGGAAAGCAATTACTGGCCAGTCTGATTATAATCAACCCACTGAATGGAACAAAATAGCATATGGGCCAGTATGGACCCCCTTACCCACTAGCAGGTCAGTCTCAATAATTCAATGGGATGACTAAACATCATTTTGTTTTTACTGATCAACTCCAATTGGAGTTGAAAATCGCACACACACACACACACACACACACACACACACACACACACACACACGCACACACAGTTGAGAACAACTTGTGGCACCTGCTAATAGCTAGGATGCCATTAATAATCATAATCAATGATAATGTCTAATTCAACAAGTTGACATTAATCAGATCAGGTAAATATTGGGCTAAAAATGTGTAAATAATATACTATGGTCCAGGAAATCACCATGCACTTATGCAATCACTATGCACTTATTTTGTAGCATGTGGTTGTACATACATACATACATACATACATACATACATACATACATACACACATACAAATACACATAAATATGTGCTTATTTCTTGATGGCATACAGTTATCCCCTATAATTTAAATGCTGCTGTTTTGTACACCAATATTTGATTCATCTACAATAAAAGCTACAGCAGCAATAATTATGAAGTGACATCATATTGTTACTAGTATTATTATTACTATTATTATTCTTTGTTCAGTAGATTTGTTCATTTTAATGTTTGTCCTTGGATACCGAATAAGTGGTTTGTGATTTATCTATCGTTACTGTAAATTTTGATTCCCGAATGAATGCACTTTATAGAAGGTAATTAGCTTTTTCTCTCTCTGGGCTTAGAAACTAGCAACAGTGTTACTTTGCATGGCATAAACACAGCCAAAAGAAAGAAAGCCACAGTGATTAGTAAGTGTTTTAAAAAGCTGCAGTATAAATCCATTCACAGCAGATCAGGTAATATGTAGACATCAGTTTTTAAACCCTGGCTACCAAATAATGTATTATTTTCTTACAATGTGGTCCAAGAGCTACATTTGTGTTTTAATTCACACTTTTTTTTGTTATTTTCCATTGGTTGTGGGATTTCATTCCCAGAACTGGGGACCAAACTGGAAAAGAAACAAGCCAGCTTTCTATCCCAACAATATTTGTTTCAAAATTTAAAAAAAAAGAAAAAAAAACAAAGAAAACGGAAAAGCTGATCATTTATCTACTATATATAAATATATAACAGAGATTTGTCCTAAGACAGGTAAGTAATGGGAATTCTATTAAGTCACATTTTTAATTAAAATTGCACTTAATAGAGAGGACTTTAGACGTGTGAAATGAATCTGCTTAGCTGAGCAGAGGTATTTTTGAAAGTGCATGCTAGTGAGTTTTTAAATTCAATTCAGCTAAACTGAATGTCATTGTGAAAAAGGAGCAAGTCACAGAATCACATTATATTCACTTGATCTTGTTCACAGTATAGAGCTGGCATCATAATTGTGCCAATAACAAAGAATAGGTTTGGCACTAGCAGATAGTTCTATTTACCCAAACCTTATTTCAAGAACAATGGTCAGTGGATTCTACAGAGTTCGTTACAGCCACCAACGCTCTAGAACATGGGGTTTAGCTTGAACAGGATGTGATTAATGGATTCCAGCAGGGAAATATATTATAATACTACAGTCGGTGTAACACATGCATTTAATAATAGATTGCTTACTAAACACGTATACAGCCACGACTGTACGTTCAAAATTACATCAGTATGATGATAACATAACAATATGTCATTGTAATAATACTAATAATAATTCAGACTGGTATAAAATAAAGGTGGGGGGACAGGGACAAAATCTTCTTTCTTCTCATTTCCCTTTGCTTCAATGAACACAGGATAATGACAATTGCTGTCTATAGCAAGCATATGCGGTGTTTTGACATCCCGTATCTTATTTAATAATAGAACAATCGATACAAGAAATCACAGTTTTGCTTTAGAGTTACAATTTATTGAAAATCAAACCCTTTTGGAAATATTGCTCGTACTATATATATATTTTTTTGTTTGTTTTTGTTTGTGCTTATTACTATTATTATTGAAAGAAAAGTCATTAACGTTTTCCCTCTGGGTTTATTAGTATTACAATTAGTTATAATTCCGCAGGGCCGTGGGAAAAATATTGATATTCTCATTTGGGTACACCATGTCCTGTACATAGTTTAGAATGTGTAGGGTCAAAAAGTGGCAGATTTTTAATCCAGGAGTCAAAAATTATGAACAAAGCAAAGGGAGAAGCTGCAGATACTTTTTAATAAAAAGTTCAGCTTCACAATCATATGGGATGCAGTGAAAATGGTAGCAAATCTTCTAGGATACGGAATGAAAACCCTTTCCCTCTACACCTTTAAAGAATTAAAAAAAGAAATTAATTATTAAACTAACTCAAAATTTAACGCGTCTATATATATACACTTGAAAGTATTTTTTAAAAGGAAAATGTATGGAAAACAAAAGTTTTGACCTTGAAGCACAACTGTGGAACATGGAGTGCTATATCATTAAAGAATGAACACGCACAATAAACGTGTGCAGGAGTTGTCATGTTTGCACTGGGGAACTGAATATTTTCATCTGAGTTAGAGGAAACAGGGATTAGAAAACTACTCCTCCCACTTGCAGCCCGAGACAGAGGGCAGCAACACACCACGATCGCATTCATTACTATCTCAATCTACGGCGCTAAACCAGGGTGGTGTCTCTTTGCACTGACTTTTGCTATTCGAGTCTACACTTCACTTACCTTTATGCCCAAGGAACGGCAGCTCGAAAACAGAGACTTGCAGTTTCTGAACCGTTATAATGAAACAGTGTTCAAATTCAACACAAGGTTTGTTTTATCGCCTCAGCTGAATGTGGCGTTAGTATGCGCGCAGAGAACGAGAAGAAAGCTGCATCTGTTCCTTAGAACACTGAACCCTGGATATCAAACCGTAGCAGTGGGCTTACTAAGGAGGAGTTCTAGCAACTGAGGTGCAGCAGTCAAGCTGGATCCGAATAAGTGATATTAAAGTATCTAAAGGGGATACGATAATCTTCAGTAATATGTCAGCAACACCCAGCCCCCTGCCTTTCAACAAAACCAGTCTTTTTACAGAAACCTATCAAAGAATGGATTCGCAAAATGGACAAAGACAAGGCAACGCGGTACTCTTCTGCTTGTCGTTGAGTATAACAATTCTAACTTTTGCGGGTAGCATCTATTCACTGTTGTCTTTGCTGAAGACGCGGAGTAAGACCTCGCTTTCCCTTATTGTGGCGTCTCTGTCCGTAGACGATTTAATTAGCGTGATACCTTTCTCTATTTTTCTGTTCATACAATGGGGGGGCAAAGACCAGCCAAGCGCACTATGTAGTTCATCGGCGCTTCTGTATCTCTTTCAGGGGATATCAAGCAATTTAAAGGCGTCGTTGATTGTGTCCTACACTTTTTATATAACCAAACAGTTTGGAGCTTTCCAGGCTGCCAAACAACCACTGAAAATAATATGGGCTATAGTAGCTATATGGATAGTCAGTTTAATACTAAGCACATTACCTTTATGTGGCTGGGGTACCTTTGCTCCCACGCATTGGGGCTGCTTTACAATGACTCCCAGCTCCTATGTAATATTCCTTTTCGTTCTATATGCCTTGTGTTTCTGCAAAGTTTTAGTATTTTCCATACCTCTTACAAACCAACTGCTGTGCTCGGGCGACCAACAAAAGGGATTGAATCCCAGCTATTCCGAGATTGAAAGAATACCCGTTGCAGATGGGGCGGCACTGGTTAGTAACATCTCGTCTCTCCCTCAAGGAGACCCCCCGGAGAAAAGTTTTAGGAGTTGTGAGGAGAGGAATCGGGAGTCTGTACCTGTGCTTGTAAAGAACAAAGTGGACACATATTTTTGTTCCAGCCAGACTGTTTCTGAGCATCAGAGGGATGTTGGGAACTCAAGGAATTCTCCTATATTTTTTGCTCAGAAACGTTTTTCTTTAATTCTGGCTATGGTTAGAATAATTTTGTGGATGCCAATGATGGTAATCTATTATTATTATTATTATTATTATTATTATTATTATTATTATTATTATTATTATTATTATTATTCACCGCAATTGTTTTGTCATCGTAGATGAAAAACATGTATTCACTGTGATGAAGATAACTAGGTGAGCATGCTTTATGCTCTTAGTAGTTTATTATGCATATAAGTTATTTAACAAAATAAAACATTTATATATCTAATTTGGAGATCAGGGCAAGATGTTTCATACTGCTGTCCCCCTGTTTGTAAATAGATACATGTCTTTCTGATAATCTCTTTTTCAGATACAGATCTTGGTTAGTCATGTCCTTCAATTCAAGAGCCAGTCTGTTGAGACTCTGAGTTTTGTCCTGACCTTGCTCTCTGCTGCAGTCACGCCAGTGTTTGTTCTTTCCGAACGCTGGATTCACCTGCCATGTGGTTGTTTTATTAACTGCAGGAGAAATGCATACGCTTTGTCTTCAGACACAGCAAGGGGTAAGGCTATTGAGACCGTGGTGTGGTTTTTCATTTTTTTATGCTTTTAATTTTCTCCAGCTAGTAGCAATGGTGGGATGAAACGTTTCCCTCTTACGTCTTTTCATGTGTTCATGGTTGGTTAATTTAATTTACAATAAAACGCATTTTGTGTTTTAGTTTTGACAAACGTCTTTGAAAACCAATCCAAACCTATAAAATGAATAAATCCTCATATATAATTTTCATTGTGCATACCATGAAATACACGTGTTACAATAATTGTGACAGCTATTATTATTATTATTATTATTATTATTATTATTATTATTATTATTATTAGTAGTAGTAGTAGTAGTAACAGTCGTCGCAGCAATACCATGGTAGATGATACTATACTACTGATGATGATGCTGATGATGATGATGATTTAATAATAATAATAATAATAATAATAATAATAATAATAATAATAATAATAATAATAATAATAATAATAAAACTTTTTATATACTGTGTTTGATGTTATTATTTTCACATGATAACATTCGTAAATTGAAATAAAATGCGTGCCTCAAAACCTGAATGGGGTGGTTACTTTCTCTCATTCTTCTCTTCAGTTCTGATAATTAACCAACGTATAACATACTTAAAGCAGGATGTAATTATTCCGTTTGTAAAATTAGAAACATGGTGAGATGTCAAACATAACGCTTCTTTTTTTTCTTTTTTCTGAAGTCAAAAAGAGAGGTTTTGAATTCAACTTGTCCTTCCATCAAGGGTATGGGATTTACAAAATAGGCCAGGCAAACAATTGCTCTGGTCAAAAATCCGTGTCATATCACAACCTTATGAACTACGACACCAAGTTGACAAAAACTGATCTGATAGAAAGTCAACCGGTGAGCCGCGCCAACATTGAGTTCAGAACCACAACTCTGAAGGACAGCTCCCTGCAGACAGAACTCAACAAAGCAATCAAGTCGGAGACAAAGCCTTGGAGCGTCACCGGGTCTAACGAATTGTACAACAGCGCTGCTGGAACACCAATCACCGAAAACAATCTTGATGGGTTGCCAGTGTTTGACGGCCCTGAAAGGAGATTGTCCAACGAAGAATGTCGCAAGCTAGAGCTCGCAGATTGGGAATGGTGTCGAAGTAAATCTGAAAGAACGCCTCGGCAGGTAATACAGTTGCACCACGGCCAATTCTAATCTAATCAGGTGCTTTCTCTTGTTAAATCCGTACAGCTAATATGTACTGTGCCGCCTTTTCATATACAGCATACAGCCTAAAATATGAAACATAGGCCTGCTTAGTCAAACAATTTCCATTGCTTCTTCAAGTCTTATTGTAGAGGTATGCCTATGCTAAGAAGCGCTATTTTTTGTTTAAAATGGTTAATCCCACACACCTGATTGTTTACCAGCATGCGGATGCAATCCCTGAAATATACAGGAACAAGTCAGACTCAAAAAGACAATAGTACAGATGTGAGAGCTGAAAGGTGGCACTCTTTAGGAATCTCTGACGTTACCCCTGACCCTAGAACAGACTGCGGCAGAATTCGAGGTAGTGTTCTTTCAGGAATGGTCGACTAGTGTATCATTCCAAAACCACTGAAATAGCATGCAGGCTTGTCGTGTTGAATCCGCACCACCCCGTCTGCATTGGGTGGCACTGTATCTTAATGGCAATGTTATGGCAAGTGTTGGAGATATACCTATATATATATATATATATATATATAATAATATATATTATATATATATATATATATATATATATATATATATATATATATATATATATATAATATATATTATATATATATTATATCCGGACATGTAAGATGCACTTTACATCTGTAACTGTCTGATTCAGGCAAACTGTATACAACATTAAAACATTTCTTTGCATTTAAATTATTTCATTATTGTTATTTGTTGTCAGCTTCAGTCACAAATTAAAATATCCCCACTATGGAACAGGCATTCCAGTATACAAAGCTATCACTGCTATTAAGCACTCAGATATTCTCCAAAGCTCTTTATAGTGACACAAATTGCTAATCCTTAACAGCATAATTCCACTTATGACCTCAAAGGAATTTGAAGTGTCAAATATTGTTACATGTATGCAAAGCGTCATTTGAATAAAATTGACCACGGATAATTAATGAATTTATACATAAAAGCTGGTTAAACATTTTTAAAAGCCTTTAATGTGATTTTGTGAGCATTATTATTTAATTATTTTTTTTAAAGTATTGATGTGAATGTACATGTCCACATCGTAAACATTTATTTGACTTGCATACTTACATGCCAGATCAAATCACACTTTGTCACAATTAAATTGGAAATGCATCAACTGATCTCTTCCCAAAGCTAGTTTCAATTAGAATTATCAAAAATGATGTCGACTACTGTGTATATTGGATCAGATTTATCAAGGTCTTCACTCCAGCATGCATGTAGCAAACAACTAGTTTGCTGATTTTTTAATATTAATTATGTTAAATGATGCACTTCATGTTCGGAGAAAGACCTTTGCAAATAGTATCCTTAGTGCATTAAAACTTTCAGCAAGTGCATTGTAGACCTCATACAAAGGCTGTTAATAGAGTTTAAAAAGTAGCTTACACTTTGTCTTATATTTTATGGTGTTTGGTAAAAGATTGAGGTATTTTATGCCTAGTGAATGTGGTTGTAATGTGTAGAATGCCACAATACTGTACTTCTAGCATGCCAATGTGTACAGTTAGGTGAATAAACAGTTCCTGTCACCAAATTGATTGTGCAGTATATTAAACGTATATAAAACATATAGAATGGATTATATGGGTTTCATATACTGTATATAATTAGCAAAAAGTTTTGTGTCTCATGTTTTTTTTTTTTTTGTTGTTTTTTTGTTTTTAGAGATCCAGTGGGGGATTAGCTATTCCGCTTTGTGCATTTCAAGGAACTGTGTCTCTCCATGCACCCACTGGGAAGACTCTCTCACTTTCAACTTATGAAGTCAGTAGTGATGGTCAAACAATAACCCCAACCAATAAGAAAATTGAAGTTTATCGCTCAAAAAGTGTGGGGCATGAGCCTAACACAGACGACTCTCCAAACAGCATTGCAGACACCAATGTAAAAATTCATTTGGAAGTGCTGGAGATCTGTGACAATGAAGAGGCCATGGATACAGTGTCTATAGTTAGTAACATCAGCCAGTCTTCTACCCATGCCAGATCGCCATCGCTACGGTACTCCAGAAGAGAAAATAGATTTGTATCCTGTGACTTGGGCGAGACTGCTTCTTATTCACTCTTTATACCCTCAAACAATCCTGATAGTGATATTAATATATCAATTCCAGACACTGTGGAGGCTCACAGACGGAACAGTAAAAAGCAGCACCGGGAGAAATCTGGTTACGAGGAGGAGATTCAATTATTAAATACGGCTTATAAGAAACAGGAAGAGGAAACAGATCAGTGAACGAGGACATGTTTCAAGCTTATTATATTTTTGTTGCGTTACTTGAACAAAACAGAAATCCCTGGCTGTGTCCACAACACACAAAAGCAAACAAAGACATGGTTAAAAAAAAGCAATTCAAATGATATATGAAGCTAATTGATAGTGGTAAGAGAGTGGTTGCATTGAAATAATGATAATGATAATGATATTGATGATTAGAAATAATAGGTGGAATGAATTACAAAGACTAAATTGTATTTTTCTTTTTTACAACTGCAATGCCAGTAAAACCCTGGCAAGCATGCAAATTAAGGTATCTAAAAAGGATATATAATTACATTTAACATTGAAATCCATGCTGTTCATTGGAAAGTGGTACCAAAATGCTATTCAGATATTGCTCTCCCAAACTGAAGGTCACAAACCCTGTGGCATAACTCTCTGTGACAGCAATATAAGTCTTTCAGAGCAAAATGTTACACTGCACCTTTAAATTAATGTCAAAGTCCGGCACTGAGAGGGCACAGGGAATTCATTATCCAATGGTCCAGCAACAGGTGATCTTTCACTGTCCTCACAAAATGTATTTTGCCATTAGAAAACAAGACAACGAGTTCACTTTTTTTTTTTGGAAATGTATATTTCAAAAATAATAATAATAATAATAATAATAATAATAATAATAATAATAATAATAACAATAAACAACAATAATAACAAAATATGATTGCAATTGTTTATATATGTATTGGGTTATATATGTATTTTTAAAAAAGTTACTGATTGCCCTATTGCATAACACTATTAAAAGCATTCAGTAAGACACATGCTTACATGTTGAAATAATAAAGGCAAATGTAAATATGATTTTTTTTTTTTCAAAATGCTGTATATTTTTTATTTCTGTTCCATGATTTTATAGCAATAAAACTTACAGGCACATGCTTTTTGAATAACATGTAAGGTCTCAGTGATTATTCACCAGAGTGACAAACGCTGTCTCACTTCTTTTCTGAATTTTCTTTATGGCTCCTGGTCCTGTCATTTCTCCTGTATACAGCTATGACCAAAAGTTTTGCATCATCTAGAATTCATGTAGTATAAGAAAAAAAGAAATATATATCGCAGATGTTTATAGGGAGCCATAACAGTAGTACAATAGTTCATGTTAGATTTAGAAATGTACATTTTTTCAATTTTTATCAGTTTTTGTTAGGTGTATGGAACACTACAAAGCAGTATGTAATTCAATATGTTAATGCACTGTTCAGCAGGTTTATGAAGCAGCATGTGTTAATTCTACAGGGTGATGCAAAACGTTTGGTCATAGCTGCAGTAGTACCATAGTAACACATATTGACATTATCTGCACCATTTAAGATTTAGTGTTCCTGATTAATACAATTAGCCTTTTTACAATAGCTGTGACTGTTTGAACTCCACGACAAAAAAAGATAAGCAGTTATAAAAGATTATAAAAAAGCACAGTCACAGATACAATGCTAACGCCTCAGAAGCTAAACACTGATAGAGCAACTGACATTGGACAAGGCAAATATACGACAGACACTAAAGGATATACAAACATGCACAATAAAGTAACCCTTTTATTCTAAACCAGGCTGCTCTTGACAGATAATGTGCATAATAGTGTGCAAAAGAAAGACAGGTATAGTATGCACAAAATCTAATGAAACACTTGATTTGATTTCCCTGGAACTGGCAAAAATAAGTACATGAAGATTGTTGCTGATCAAATCCATCTTCCAGAATGTCAGGGTACCTTTGAAGATGATTATGATGATGCAACCATCCCCCAGAATTGTCTGCGAGGAGCAGTCTTCCTTGGTCAGTACAATCCCTGGATCTCAATCTGACCTTGGATATCTCATTCAGGACCACAATCCGTCACTGCGGCAAAATGTGGACCAACCCAATATTAATAAGGTTAGCTGTATAAGTTAAGATTAATGCAGGGCCAGACAGTACCACCCTAGTTCACTTACTTAAGATACCAGAGGACAAAGCAGTTTTGATACTTTGTTAATGCATTCACTATTCTTTATAGATAAGATCTTCCACCATAGAAAAAGTGTAACCCAATCAACTGGCTACAGTTATTCTATATGTATTCTATTAAATGTATTTTTACATTTCAGAGATAAGATGGCTTTCTTAGGCATTTCTATTCCCTGATCTTGTGAATTGTCCCATCTAAAGCCTCTTTCACACTGGCATGCTTTACCCGAGTCAGAACCTGTCCAGGTCAGGACCCAGTGTCATGTGGGTCGGCTAAGCAATTTCACGCTGTTTTTGATAAAGTAGGGTTGACCTGGGTGACAGATGCAAGTACATAATGCGTGCATCAATGCCCCTGGAAGCAGCTTGTTACAGACGCTTCCATCCAAGCTTCTCTGGATTGAACCGTATGCCAAAATGTTGATTAGAGCAAATTTTTCTTCACCCCTGCTGCAATTTGGCTCATGGTGTGACTCAAGCAACAAAACCTTCACGCAGGTGTGACTGTTTGTTATTTTGTTAGCTTACAAACGGCCGTCATGCATTTTGTCTCGCTCAACCTGGATCAAAGCGGGTCGACTCACATCCAGAGTTTGGTCACTGCGACCCCGTCAACCTGGGTACAACGCAGCTACGTGAGGTAGCCAGAACCAGGGTCAGGACCCGAGTAGGCGTGCCAGTGTGAAAGAGGCTTTAGAGAAGCTCTTTCATGCTGGCAAAGCTTTTCTTAACATTTAATACTGACTTACATTGAGAACCTTAAAACTTGTAAACTTCATTATCACAAAAAAAAAAAAACATTTAGTATTTTAGCCAGTACAGCATAACTTATTTTTAAATATAATTATCTATTTTTGTAGTTTTATTAATATGATCATTTTCAAATTCTTTTTGAGTGCTGCTTTCTCTGTTTTGTTTGGTTTTAATCTTTCTTTTTCTTTCCTCCAGTCCTTGAGGGCCGCAGGGTCTTCTGGTTTTCATTACAACTCATGCTTTTGACATAATTGATTCAAGGTAAACGACCTATGAAGCATTTTGAGTCCTGGAGAGAAGTAATTGAGAGCTCTGTGGCGCTCTGGGTGTTTGGCACCCTTGTTCTATTACTACAGTATGTGAACAGCCTCCCATTTGATAGTTTCTAACTAAAACTATATATATGATTTGACAAAGAACACACCCACACTGTGCAGTGCATTATCAAGGCATTGTATTCAGCACATTATTAAAACCATTGCAGGTGTTGTACAGTGTAGATTTCAAGGACCTTCGCAGTAGATGGTATCTTACAAGTCAGCTCGATGCAAAATCCTTTGAGGTTAAGCTCATCCTTCTGTAAATTCTCTTCTCTCTCTCCGAGAGAGGAGGCGAAGTTCTCTTGCAGAGGGCCTCTCTCTCTCTCTCTCTCTCTCTCTCTCTCTCTCTCTCTCTCTCTCTCTCTCTCTCTTCCACGAAGGTTATTAGTATTCCTTCACGAACAGACCCTCTTTAAGGATTGGAGACCAAGGTTAAAATCCATTCCCTTACATATTCACTTGTATTTCATACTTTAATTTGGAATAAGCAGTCTTCCTTGGTGCGTCATGCTTTATAGTCAAACACTCTGGTGTAGATACAATCAAACCACCTGACATATAGCATAGGTAATAGGATGCAAGAGTTAATCTAAAGCTTTGTATTTGAAATTGTTGCATATCCTGGATTCAAAGAATACAAGGTGACCAGTAATGTTTTATATAAACATAAAAACAATTTTAAGTATTGCTGGTTAAGAGATGGATTCCTCTGGAAAATTATAGAACAGCTCTCCATTCCAGTAATTGCTGCAGCCAATGTAATAATATTTCTTGCCTTATAGTCTTTCATTCAGTTATATTTTCTACCTTTCTTTTCTAATCCTGTAAGGTACTCAAGCGCCTTATCGTTAGTTTATTTGGTCTGAGTAACTCAGCCTTTATTTGATCTCTATGGTACTGTAGTCTTTTTAGTGGTCTACGTCACATATAAGTGGACGTGTTCTGCAGCTCTCAATGACGTAAAATAAACGCGTCGGCCGGATATGTTTTGATTCTGAATGGAGAATCCGACGAACGTGACATATTTACAAACCGTACAGCATTGTTAAATAATTCTTATGCAGGTTAGATTATATTGTTAATTCGACTATATGTTTGTAAAAAGGTATTGTGTGCCGATTTACTAGCGTGAACCAGCTGCATATGTTTTTGTTATTGTTAGATTAGATTTTTTTGTGTGCGTCTCACTGATGGTGTCATCGGGTTGTTAGCGAGAACCAAAAAAAGAAATACATCTTGTTCTTTTATTTTATTTATGCGTTTGTGTAACTCTCGAGCTGTAACTACAAAGGAATTGAGTTTGTAGACGATATGAGTTACGGTTATGGGAACAGAAGCAGGGGCCAGTGGGGAGGTCGAGACTCTGCTGAAGGCAGTGATGAGAGATGGGGCCGAGGAGGAGGAGGAGGAGGAGGAGGAGGATGGCGAGGTGCAGGTGGAGGTGGAGGTGGAGGTGGGGGTGGAGGTGGAGGGGAAGGTGGAGTGGAGGTGGAGGTGAAGGTGAAGGTGGATGGCGAGGGCATGGTAGTTCTTCGGGCTCCGGCTCCTATCAAAACCCACCCCGAGAGCCTCGGCAAGATCAAGGTGCACCGCGGGGCCGTCACCCGGCCCATCTGAAAGGCCGGGAGATTGGTCTTTGGTACGCCAAGAGAGGGGGATCGGGATCGGGGACAAAAAGAAAAGAAGAGGAGAGACAAATGGTATGTTTACTTAAAAACAAATAAAATAATATTACACTTTTTTTTAACACTTCACTCAAAATGTAAAAGTCCCTTGAATAGTAAAACAAGCCTGTACTTAAGATCTAAAAACTAAAATAATCTAGAAAAGCAAATAAAATCGTTGCTATATATTTATAGCAACAACAAACGTATGTACTGTAGCGCAGATCTACGTTATACACCCAACCTTTTAACTTATTTAAGTACTCTATAATAATGTGTTTATTGGATTGTATTTTCTGATTAGAGAGCTGTGGTTCAGATGGATGAATCTAGAGAAGAACACATTGTCAAGCTTCTGAACTCCGTCCAGTCTAAGAAGACTGAAAGAGAATTATACCCATTAACATCCCAGACTTCTCGATGCAAGGAGAGCCAAAGCAGGTACCTAGCCAAGAAATCTGCCTTGTATTGTTGTTGAATTTGTATTGTATCTTAAGTAACAATGTTGCAAATTATGAAGATGAAGAAACAAACTGTATAGTGTAAGTTAACTGATTCCCTATGTATATAGATGTATGATTTACATATTTTGAAAATAGTTCAGCAACGGTAATCTTATCAGCCTACTGTGTTTAAAGCATTTTCACTGCCATGTGCATCTGCATTTTAAGTCCTTCATGCCATAATAAAACAAAAAAGGTAAAGTGAAAAATATTTAAACTGAGTGAGTGTAGCTTCAGTTTGACAGGTGAGAATGACTGTCAGTGAGGCAGATATGATGAAAAACATTCACTGTTCACCACCCATCGCTCTTTGCTACAGATTTGTGCTTCACACTTCTGAAATGGTATCCCACTGGGATATTGAGCGGCTTTAAAAGCTAACCAGGTGCCAAACCTTATTTTTTGTAAGGTTTATGTAATTCATAGGATGTTCTCTCTCTCTCTCTCTCTCTCTCTCTCTCTATGTATATGTGTGTGTGGATTGTGTTTCAACAATGGTTGTCAGTACGCCACTAAGGTGTAGGTGTTTGGTGTGCATACAAAGTGTATCAAACATTTTCCGGGACATCATGTTATGTGTGTGTGTGTGTGCGCCCACAAAGTTGTAGTCAAAAGTTTACATACCCCAATGGCAATGTATAATTTCTAGAAATTTCACAAAAAAAAAAAAATATAGGAAAAGTCTTTTGTAGCAAAAGTTTTGCTTTTGTGAATAAGGTAAAAAAAATAATACAAGAAATAGATGGGATATGGGAAAAACTAAAGAGCTATCTGAAGACCTTAGGCAGAACATTATTGTCATAAAGCTGGAGAAGGATACAAGAAGATTTCCAAGCATTTGAGTGTCCCAATTTCAACTATTGTTCTATTATCAAGAAGTACAAGACTCGCGGTACTATCACAACGCTCCCTCCGTTTGGAAGAAAAAGGTTTTTTCACAAAGAACAAGGAGAAGAATTGTGAGGAAGGTTAACAACAATCCGAGATTGACTGCCAAAGGTATTCACAGTGAATTGACTGCAAGTGGGACTCAATCACAGGTCAAGTATTGCATGGTGAAGGTCTCAATGGTTGCAGGCCAAGGAAAAAGCCACTCTTAGGAAAACATCACAAGGACAATTGCTTAAAGTTTGCAAAATGATGGATATGAGTTCTAGTCAAAGGTTTTGTGGAGCTAGAAACAAAAATTGAGTTATTTGGTCACGCTGATAGTCGTTATGTTTGGAGAAAGTCTTGTGAAGCGTACAAAGAAAAGAACACCATACCTACTGTCAAGCATGGAGGTGCTAATATCTTTTATGGTGCTATTTTTCTTCTAATGTCACAGGAAATTTAGATTCAATACATGGTAAAATGGATTACATAGCATACCAAAAGATATTGGCAAGTCGTCTGAAACCCACCGCTACAAAACTTGGTTTAAAGCGCAACTAGTCGTTCCAACACGCGATCTAAAGCACACATCAAAATCAAAATGATTAAAGATGAATACAATTAAGGTTCTTGAATAGCCTAGTTAAAGTCCTGATCTAAATCCAATTGAGAATCTTTGAGTTTGAAGAAGGCGGTGCACAAGAGAAGTCCTCGGAATTTGAATGAACTGGAACAATTTTGACTTGAAGAATAGTAAAAAATTACTAAAGAATCACGCCAAAAGAGGTAATTATTGCTAAAGGTGCCTCAACTAGCTATTAGTTTATCTTTCCTATGAATACTTTTGAATTGGCATTTTTGCAGTTTTGCTAAATAATTGCTGATTTATAGGCGTCTACAGTTATTTTTATTATAACTTTTAAAACGGTTGCTACAAAAGATTTTTCCTAAAATTCTTTGTTTTTGAGAAATTTCTAGAAATTATACATTTCCATTGGTGCATGTAAACTTTTGACATATATATATATATATCCCCACACACACACTTAAAATTAAGAAATATATGTTTGTGCTGGTGGTATGATTTAATCAAATACATTCATTGTACTACTTTTTCAGGACCTTCCGTACTGACAGTTTTAGTCTGAAGGACACTAAGCCAGTCAGCGACGAAGACCTAGACTTCTTGTTACAAGACAGTGTTCGGAATTCAAGTCTAGATCAACAACTCAAAAGTGACCTTCAGAAAAAAAAATCTGATCCGAAGTACTTGGAAATGAGGGTAAATCCTTTGTCGTTAGTTTGTATCAGTGTTAAAAGAAGAAATAAATACATATCAGAAACAGAGTCTAATGACATTGAGTAGAATTGATTAGAAGCAGAAATTATGAAACTTTATTTTGAAATATGTCTGTTAATTTGAATTTAGGTTGTGATAATATGTATATTTTTTTACTGTAGAGGTTCAGGGAGAAACTTCCATCATACAACATGAAAAAGGTAAGATTATTCAAAATATATGTTATAAAATTTTATATATATATATATATATATATATATATATATATAATATATATATATATATATATATATATATATATATATATATATAATTAATTAATCTAATTAATTCCTAGACACACACACACACACACACACACACACACACACACAATACAATACACAAATGTAGTAACAAGCAGCATACTTTAGCACAACTTTCTGATTTGTTGGTCTAAACTTTATTTTATTTGGGTACTGTAGAAAATGTCATAAACAATTTCAGGAACAAGTGTTTCTACCTGAATCTGCAAACATAGCTCCAAAAAGATCATCTTTTATGTTTCTGCAGAAGTAACATTAATAAATCATTTTAACATGCTTGTCATCCTTTTGTATTAAGAAACTTTACATTTATAGCAGGACATACATCTGAGTTTCATCTGTAGTAACTGCCCAATGATACAGTGATCTACAATTTGGCAACCCATTCTTTGACATTGAAATACACTGAAGTTGATAGCAGAGCCAGTGAGATTATTTTAATGGTATCAACAGGGAATGCACTCCTCTGGTTTCATTTAAGATGCAGTGACAAGCAAACAGTGGAAAGAGCCTGCCATTATCTCTGTCCCACATAGTTAATGGTCTTGGCGCTCACAGCAGGCACCAGAGTGGTAGGAATTAATTAAAAAAAAAAAAAAAAAAAAACTGTCAAATGTAGACTAAAGTTGTTACTGTGTTATAGCAGTACATTATCACGGTACTCTAGGTCTTTTAATTTATTAAAGTAGATTATCTTTCTGGGGTACAGTTTTTAAAAAATAAATTGATTATATGCATGTATGTTCAAACTTCAGTTTTCTATCAAAAGTGGCTGTGTACATTGTTTTGAATATTGCAAATAAACAAGCCCTTCCATTGGTGAACAGTGTTTTGTTTTGCTTGTGTGTTCCTTCCTATAGGAGCTGGTTGATTTGATAAAAAGTAACCAGGTGGTGGTAGTTAGCGGAGAAACAGGTTGTGGGAAGACAACGCAAGTTACCCAGTTCATTCTGGATGACTATATCGAAAAGCAGATGGGCTCTCTCTGCAGAATAGTGTGCACACAGCCGCGAAGGATTAGTGCCATTTCTGTAAGTCACAGAAGATGCACCGTTATTGACATTTACTGTTTGAGTTTTTAATGTTCCAAATTTGTTATGGGTGGAAATAAGGTTTTAATATTTTAGTGATATGTGTTATGCATGCAAGTATGTTGCATATTTAAACTGGTGATACAATAATGGCAATAATATTAAAGCAGTGTTTGATACATGTGTGCTAATAATAAATGTATGTCTAGTTTTGCCAAAAAGATAACACCTGATTTCTGTTTCATTGTAAAGTAAGTATCCCTCTGCATCAGCACACTGCCACACATAGCTCTTATAACTCCTGTTTAAGCCTAACTGTAAATGTTGTAAATATTTATTGTTCCTTTTTGTTTTCCATCATTTGAGAGATTATAGTTACAGGGGTTTAATCTACCTTGTGTAATTTGTGGTCATTTTATTTTAGGTAGCAGAAAGAGTGGCTTCAGAAAGGGCTGAGGCTTGTGGAGATGGAAACTCCTGTGGATACCAAATTAGACTACAATGGTGAGATTTTTTTGTGTGTGCAGTTTTACAGCATTGTTAGTTTTTAAATGGTAATACAGGAGATACTAGAAAGAGAAGACTTGAATTTAGTACTATACACATAAATATAGAGATATTGGCCTGTGTGTTTAAACAGTAGTAAATGTACAGTGCAAGTGTTTTGATATATTCAATAGTTACTGAGTTTATTTTTTTTTACAAATACTAAAATATTGTGTGTGTAGTACACAGAAATGCTGCGCCAACTAGTATATTAAATAAAAAATGTAATGGCACTTCTATGTTGGAGAGTTTCCGGCAAACATCCCACATATGATACAGATTTATTCTTAAAGTTGAAACTGTATCTATCAACCCTAACCAATGCCGTACTGTGAGGACATGTATATTGTAGCTTTGTGACCGCTCTCTCCCATGCAATAGGGTTACTCTTTCAAGGCTGTTTGTTATGTAATACAAGTGCAGGGCAAAGGCTTTGATTGCCATGGTTATTTTGCCATTGTCACAGGGGATTTTAATACCTTTAGATGTAGGCAGGTGCTGAAGCAGTGCTGCTTCAGATTTCAGGGCACACTGTTGTACAGTATGGAAAAATTGTAGCTAGAATGTTGAGAAAACAATACATAAGAGATTTCCTATCAAAGTTTATTTGTGTTTTTTAGTGTCCACGTAATTTACATTAGCATTTTTTTATATATAATGAAATATTCTTAAATTTGTGTGTGTGTGTGTGTGTGTGTGTGTATATATATATATATATATATATATATATATATATATATATATATATATATATATATATATATATTATACACACACACACACACACACACACACACGCACAATATGTTATATATATGTTTATACTAATACAAATTGTATTAGTAGTATTTACCATTACCCTCATCATTTTTGTTCCTGAAGTTTCTGACAAGAAGGTTTTTTCTATTTTATTTATGGAAATAAACGTGTACATAAAATGTATTGTAAATAGAAAGACATTGAAACATGATTGTTATAGTTTTTTGTATTATATTATATAGAACAGAATTCCTAATTATGATAGGTGAGGATTTTTATTTATTTTTTTCTTGTACAAATCAGATATATGTAACTGTGTAACAGTATTTGGAAGTTGCGTCTGCTGAACTGCAATGTTCAAACGGCTTTAAACAAAAAGTAGGGCTCGCTTTATCCATTACTATTAAGTTGTATCAAATGAAATCCTTTATTTGAGACAAAATGACCACTGAAAATACAGCGCTGCAGTTCAATATCAATGCTGTAGAGCTTCAGCATCGGCACCAAACCGGCTTTTTCTAATATTAGATTATAATGTCAACACAAAACGGTTCATAATAGTAAATAGTTTTTTTTTTAAGGAATATAATATTTAAAGTTGTGTCGACTTTGTTGCTTCACTACATCTCATGGTATTACTGACAAATCTGTCATTAACTACCAGGAACTGACCGATTTTAACACTTATGTACTTGTCCATACCACCTATAAAATTAAAAAATCAACCAGGAAAAAAAAAACAGATAAGGAGAGTCTCTCGCAATATCCTAAACCAGCTTTGCATTCATTTTCTCCACCATTTCTCTTTTGTTTTTTTTGCCAGCAAAGAAGCTAGTCAAATGACTTTTTTTTACTTTCATTGGCTGATTTATTCCATAATGTAATTTTACTTCTACAAAATCAACAGTCCTTTGTTACAGTTGCTTGCAACAAAGTTGCCTGAAACAAAAAAAGTATCCCTTACTACATTTTTCAAGCAACATGTAGACTAGTGTCCCCTCAGCTTTAGTAGTCATCGCTGTTCCTGGAAAGTTCACCTTTAAATATTTTATGAGCCGTAAGTGTCAGTAAGCCTGTGAGGGAAAGTAATTTGCACATCATCAGACCTTTTCATGTGTTGGTATTCCCAGCTACCCAGTGTTACATTCAGTCTTTTAACACAGTTGAAATGCATATCAGCTGTGATACAGTGAATATTTCTTACTTATTTAAAGCCATAAATACATACCTCCTTTCAAGTTCCTAACCTTTTAGATTGAAATTCAGTTTCTTATTAGGCACATGGTGCTTCATTTGGATAACATAGGTACGTTTGAGTTCTGTATAATTACTGGACAATTTTATCCCATTGATTTAATAATACATGTCCCATTAAAAGGAGCCAATACACTATCCGGTACAGCAGAGTCAATTATCCAAATTAATTGAGACCAATACTAGTTCACATTATTGATTTTTATGGCTAATCAAACAGGTATTAATAACAATTAAACTTAAAAAATCCAGTAAAATGTTTCTTTACTTTGGTGCTTGCTGTTAAGGTGTTGTAATAACATGTGATTCAAATTTAATAAAATAATAGTTCTTAGCTGCTCAATAACATAGACAGGATGTCCAGCCCTTACTGACAAAATAGAAGAAAAATCAAGAACGAAGGACTGTTTTAATGTTCTTAACAGCAACCATTTAAAGTCTGCTGTGCTAATGTGTCTATGAAAAAATAAAATAAAAATGCGGTAAAACTTCTAGCATTTACAAAAATAGCATTGGTTAAAACTGTTCCCTTAATTAACACGTGTGTTTTTTCTGTTAGTCACCATCACACAGCAAATGGATTTTTAAGTAGGCCAGTGGATTTCAAATGGGGGTACGCGAGAAAAATCCTGTAATGGCGGACAACACATTTATTTACCATGTAGTATTGTGACTTAGAAATCGAATCAACATTGTTGATTCGCCTTTCAAATAGAACCATAGCCGTACTGGTGTACATTTAATTTCTGTTGGTCGAGGTTAGCTCTATGAATACCCAGCCTGCTGCTGATTGTGAGTGAGCATTGAGCGCGCTCATGGATAATTTACATATTTAAATAGCAGGATGGTGGTGGCTACAGTCTGGCCTAAAAAAAGAAAAAAAAAAAAAGGATTGTCAGCGTATGATGTTGCTTCATTTAAAAAAAAAAAAAAAAAAAAAAAAAAAAAAAAAAGTGTTATTTGCTAAGTAAGTTTAGTTTCTGCAGTTTTGAATGTTCAGGGTTTTACCTGGATTTATGTTTTTAAATAACAGTATTATTGAGTTGAGCAGGCAGCTGGGCCGCCCTACTTAGACAGTGAAATCACTCACTTGTTATGAGCTGGAGCGACATGACTTATCTTTACTTGCAATGATTGTATGTGTTTTTTCCATGATTTAATTAATTCGTTGAATAACTTGTTTTCCGTGTGAGTGCATTACCCTATGCCTCCACACTGATAATTATTAATAAAAGCAAAACACAATATTCTCATTATTACAAAAATGGAATCCCAGGATTTTAATAAAATCAGTCCCTAAGTCCTGTGATTGGGAAGTGTCCGGAATTGAATTCCCTACTCCAGACCTATTGAGTATGTTCATATCATACAGCAAGCCCATCAACAAGCTTTAATTGTCTTATAGCTGATTAACAGAATAGACTACTGCACTAAACTCTTTAACATGTAAGCATTTTGCTGAAAGTCATGTTTCACTGCCTGATATAAATATCTTTCTACTTTCAGCAAATTAGCTTTTGGAAATATTCACTTCAAATCAATAGTCTTGTTTTCTGGCTAGATTCGATACTGTAAAAGACACATATAGCATTTTACAATGTCCCTGATGAAGTGTTCAACAATAAAATGAGTTTAAATAAAAAAAAAAAAAACTGTTTTCTCTGTACATTTCTGCATTTGTTGGAAGAAATGTGTGACTTTTGTTGAATTGATTTTGTTTTAAATTGAACCATAGTTTTGTTTTTCAGAAGCATAACCTGGCATTTTGACTCATTTCGGCATACTTATTAGAGACTTATTGGAATAATTTTACATAGCATTTTTAGTTGGCGCATTTGCACCGTCATTAACTTGTTTAATTTTATTTTCATTAGTTTTTAACAGCAGCTTTCCATGTACAGCACTTAATCTAGTATTTAGAAAAAAAACATATTTTTTCCTGTTTTCATAGGTATGACCCTATCACAGATGGGGGTATGTGATAGACTAGATTATTTGGAAAGGGGTACAGGGCCAAAAAAGTTTGAAAACCACTGAAGTAGGCAGAGTAAAAACAGATAAACTTGAGTACGTTTTTTTTTATGACATTTAATCAAGAAAATGCATTTGTTCAAATGCAGGCAAATGAACAAAGAATAACTGAAAACGATGCTTCCTTCTATGTAGTTTTCCTAAAACAAACACTTTCCAGTTAATTGTAGAACTGAAGACATATACTGAATGCCTCCTCTGTGTCTCCTTTGTCACAGTCAATAAAAGTATTTTTGTTTTTTTTTTCTTTCCATTTCTCTCTGCCATGTTGAGCCGTGTAGCTGCAGACAGTGGTTGTTATCATTAAAACCAATTTGAAATCTTGTGGTTTTAATTTTAGCGACAGGGGTTTGTTGCTTAGTTACTAAGTGCAGTAGAGTAGCACATATTATAAAACAAGGGGAAATCATAAGTAACACAGAATCAGAGTTTCCTTAATACAATCCTGAAATCGGGGTTCGGGAGTTGAATTTACCATATGGGGTTCTTGGGATTGCAACCACTAAATACACCACATATAATTCATCACGCAAGTACAGGGGCGTTCGGTTGAATAGACAGTACGGTTGATCAAAGATTGGTTAATTGACTCTACTGTATTTTTAAATGCTTTTTTTTAAGTATGACACAGTTATTTAAAGTAATCCTTTTAGTGGGTAGGCATATGTGTTTGTTTTTGTTTGTTTGTTTTGTTTTTAATAGTATATCAGATTATTGATATGGCTTTATTTTTAAAAGCTCCTGGTACTAATCCATTCAGAGTGAACAATAACCCATACTTGTCTTTTTTACATTTTATATATATATATATATATATATATATATATATATATATATATATATATATATATATATATATATATGCATGCATAGTGGTTATGTTGCTAACATCTTCTTCATGCTTCACAGCCGGTTACCAAGGAAACAAGGTTCTATCTTGTATTGTACCACAGGCATCATCCTGCAGTGGCTACGGTCAGATCCGTAAGTGCAGAACTTGTTTATCTTTTACCAGAAACATTGGATCTATGCTTGCTTATGCCTTAAGTTGATACCTATTGTACATATCTGCATTCTCTGAGCTATTCCCTCAGTCAACGAAAAATATATTTGTGTTCAAAACTACTTTTTTTTCAGCAATTTTCAATATTAAACTGCTGTTCTGGAAAGTTGTCTACCTCTTAAGGACGTGTTAAGATACTCTACCACTTTTGGCACCGATCTTACTTGGAACCTTTGAATTCATTTGTGTTCTGTTTCAACTCTTACCAGGCACCTTTCTACCATCAGCCACATTGTTTTGGACGAAATTCACGAGAGGAACCTTCAGTCTGATGTTCTGATAACAATAATGAAAGATCTTATGAAGTTCCGAGATGACCTGAAAATCATCCTCATGAGTGCTACATTAAATGCTGAGAAGTTTTCAAAATATTTCCGTGGGTATTATTATATAACAAAGACTAATACATTAGTCAGCTCCCTTTACTAGTAAACCACATCTTCCTGTAGTTGTCTTTTTGTCTGTATATTGTTAAAAGTACTTTAATTGAATAATTTATCTGAGAATTCCTGACCCTTTTAAATGCATATGCAACAGTTCACAGTTGCAATATGGGCAGTTAAAAGGCTAAAGCTGTCAGTGTATTTTGAATGTTAAGCTTTTTTCTGATTTTCATACTGAATGTTTAAAAAAAAAAAAAAAAAAAAAAAACCCTTAAAGCACATAGTTTTCTAGTGAAGTACCTTTGATATAACATCTCAAGTTTCTGATTGTTTTTAGATTTAGGGTTTCCATTGTTTTTCTAGCCAACTAATTAGTGAGCGGTGGTATGTCACATTATCCTGATTTTGAAATCTTGTTGCGGTGGCAATCGTAGGGAGAACTGATTCGGGGAGAGGAATCATGCTGTTAAAATTATCTTCAGTCCATCTATTTGCGAGGATATGTTCAATCAAACTATCTGCATGTTTGCATTGTCTTTTCAGATAACTGTCCAATGATACACATCCCTGGTTTCACCTATCCTGTGAAAGAGTACCTCATGGAAGATGTGATCGAGATGTTACGGTTGGCTGCCTTTCACTTTGGCAAAAGATGACTTTGTATCGAGTGCATTTAATGATTCTTTGAATGTTGAGAAGACGTCTCTATTTTATAATTTAAGCGTATATATGATGTATTTAGAAGTTTCTACGTATGTGCTGATTATTTAAAGTTAGGGTGAATTGAAGTAGACTAGGTTATGTTGTTTATTTATTGATTTGCTTTGTTTGATTGTTTTAATAGATACTGTCCCCAAAATCAAGATCGCAGACCCAAGTGGAAGAAGCGCTTCATGCAAGGTCAAATGGCTCGACCAGAGAAGGAGCTGAAAGAGGAAGAGTACCGAGAAAGCTGGCCCAGTTATGCAAGAAGCCTGCGTGACAGGTATTGTTTTGTTTTTGTGTTTTAAATGTAGTTTATTCCCTGGCAGCAGTGCTGGAATGTTGAAGCACTTTCTAATTTTGCAGTAATGGCTGCTTCACAGCCAAGTCCTGCCAGTCCTGCAGAAAACGGTCTCCCTGCCTGCAGTCTTTCAGCTGCAGTGTGGTGCTGTGGGCCTGTGGAGGTGAACGGTGTGAATACCAGGGGCCTAGCATTTCAATTTGAACTTTTTCAGCAGGAAAGGCATGCCTACATTTGACCTTTTATTTTAGTATTTTTGCATCCCGTCTTATGCAACACTATGTACTCCAGATGAAATTATAGTTTTGCATTGCAATATTTTACTTATAATTTTGGTTAAGCCATATTGACAGTAAATGTTGTTCATGTAATATATTTTATTATCCATAACTATTAAACAATTATTAGTGCATCATTTACAAATACTAAAATATGCTTAATTTAGTGAGAAATGTTTCAACTTAAATACATTGTAAATGACTTCTAGTCTAAATGTTTATTATGGATTTATTTCGTTTCTTTAAGTATTTCTATATACTATATTTCATAAGAACCTGGCAATAACCTTTTAATAAAAATTCTAATTGTGTTTGTTATCTGTAGGTATTCGGAGAGTACTATTGATGCATTAGAGATCATGGATAATGATGATAAACTAGACCTGTCACTGATTGTAGCATTGATCAGGCACATTGTCCTGAAAGAAGAGGTGAGGAAATATCTGAATCAGTCTATGTATGTATGTATGTATGTATGTATGTATGTGTGTGTGTGTGTGTGTGTGTGTGTGTGTGTTGCTTAATTGTTGCTGGTTATTTATGTACATTTGTATATTGTTTCTTGGATTTGTTTTGCTATATCACTCTGTTGATTTCCCTGTATTTTAATAAACAGCTTGAACATAATTTTATGTATCCAAAATATTCAATTTCATAGTTCTTAAAATAGCTCCCTAGTTCTAATAAGTTTTTCACATTGTGTTTACGGTTCAATGATTTAAATCCGGATTAATAACATTTTGAGAACAGTCAAAATGAATATGCAAAATGTATGTCAAGTGTGCTTAAAAGGCAACATTTAAGCCATCAAAGGAGTTTTTTCCTGCTTGAGTATTCCAGCTAGAACAATTTAGTACCGTGTGTGAAAGCAGGACTAAGACTGTAAGTAATGCATTCACAGAGTAATTGGATATTCTGCTTGGTGACAAAAGTAACCCTAGTGAAACTAGTTTAGTCTGTAATTAAACAAAATCATATGCACTCATCTTGAGGTGGTTATGGCTGTTCGTGTACAGCAGATGTTTTAATTAAATGCTTTCAGTATAATTTTAGACATGCCTACGACAGTTTGATTTTAATTTCTATACCTATTGAGATTTCAGTTGTGCTGTGAGTGTGACATGTGAAAGGGGTTTATTCAGCCATGTGGCAAAGTAATGTTATGATGGTAGAGATGGCTGGTAAGAAAAATAAAATTTGCCTTCTACAGGTAGAACAAGAAATAGTCATGAAACAAACTGCCTTGGCTTCAGTTTTAAATCTGTCTGTCTATCTCTGTCTGTCTGTCTCTATTGATATAAATTGAGAGAATGAGAGAGAAAAAGTGCCTTAGTCTTATAGCCACTTGCTGCTTCCTCAGGGGAGAGCACAGTTTTATAGTCACTAGTTACACCCTGGAGAATTACGCAATTATGCGCCCACATAATTTTACGCATAAAACATATCGCCACGCCTAGGCACGTAATATTACATAATGTCACCGTTAAGGACAGGGAAAATGCCTGATCACAATGAGGGTCGAGGAAGCATTGATCGATTTTCCTAGAAAATGCCACAACAAAGGTCCCACATTACAAATATATAAACAAAAGAGAGAGTAAAAGACTTTCTTGGACAGGTATTTTGAAGACATTAACTTATTTTGGTCATCAATAGCTGACTGTCTTCCTACATAAAATGCAGTAACAAATACAGCTGATGCAACTCACTTTATAATCTTGTCCTGTCCAGTCAGAGGCTTTCTCTTTCAGAAGACAAACTGAAAGAGCTGGTGTTCCGTTATTTCAATCTTGGAATTTAGAAAGACTTTGTTAAAAAAAAATAAATAAATAAAAATAATTCCACTAGTTTCTGCGTAGCAATGTGCTTTTATTTAACTTGTGTACTAGTATTTTGATATGCAGTATGAGAGAAGAACCCACTACAACTGCACAATAACTTTGTTATTTTGCACATACTTGTACAGAGATACTACATAATTTTGCATAATTGAGATTTTTTCTGTGCATAATTCTCTGGGATGTAACTAGTGAGGTATCGTCTGCCACAACTGCGGAGAATAGAGATTGGTGAAGGCGTGTGTGGGGAGCTGAATCTGTTTTCTTTTGAGAAATCTGTTTGTACTCATAGAGCTTCATAGTATTCATTTTAGTATAATAGATGTCTGTGCCGCTGTGTAAATCTGTACTGCATATGTATTATACCAAAAGCATAACCAGAGCTCTTGCTTCAGTGCAATCTGATTTTTGCTTTCCTTAGTTGCTCTGCCTGTAATGTCTGTATTACTTTTCCAATTTAAATTCAATTAAAGGTGAGAGTGGGAATCTGCTTAGACCCCTAGCACACATGCTTTTGATTAGTGCTGCTACTTAACCCTTTGCGGTCCGACATTACGATTTCGGACCTTGTCCGACATCATCAAAAAGATGTCAAGCACAGGTCTCTAGTTGTTTTTTTTCTCTGGAAAAAAGCTGAGCAAAACTTTCAATGGCCGAGAGAAGCTGAAAAAACAAAGGCGGATCTGAGCAATGCACATAGTCCCTTCACCACAGACATAACACGGACATAAACAAACAAGACAGCTGCTTCCTCATCCAGCGCTCAAAGAATATCACAGACATTTGCTAAGCTTTTTGAGAGGTTATAGTAATAAACTAATGACTTGAATAGTATTGAATAGAATAGTAACAAGGAGTGGGGCAGGGCTGGAGGTGCAATAGTGAGTGTCCTGTTGATATGCAGTGACTTTTAAACATGCTATACTGTGAATAAAATTACTTTTTAAACAGCGCATGTAAGATAAATGGCGTGTGTGAAAATAAATTGGACCTGACACACCCGACAGGAGCTGAATAAATGGACCACTAAGGACAGTAGACTGAACCATGATATTAAACATATTTCAGTTCTGTATATAATCCATTTTTAAATAGCAATCCAAGCAATGACTATGACCCCAGATACCATATTACTTCAATTTGGTGCTGCAACATTTATTTTAAATTGATCAAAATGACTGCGGCTTTTATTAATAATACTATGCTTTACCATCGCTGCAATATTTTATTACATGATTTAAGGCATTTTAGATGCAGCGCTGTGAGAGGCTCTGATCTGCAGCACTATACTTGTGTGTTTTTGGGGCTTGAATACAGTATGCTAACGAGAGCCTTGGGTGGGAGTTGGGAGGTCGGGGGAGTACTGTACTTGTAAATCTGGAATGTGTATTGTTGCTATGGAGCAGGACAAGAAGAGCAGAAAGAATGGTAGTTGAGTGTGATGCAAATGTTTTTTTTTGTTTGTTTGTTTTTTTTTAAATGAAAAATATTACCTCCTGAATATCAGTTTGATTTCTGTTAAAAAATAAAATATATTCTGTTTTTTGTTTTTCTCACTGTAATTTACCTGCTTCTTTAAATATATATAACTTTTACAGGACTGAGTAAAATTCCAATTGAATAAAAAACAAAACAACTAAACCCCCTACATAACTTCGACCAGCTTTTGGATAGCGACTAAAGTGACCTGCAAAGCTTAAAGTTCCTCTGAGTTTAAAGTTTCACCATCTAAGCTGAGAATGTGTACATTAATTTGTTTTACACAGTGGATTGAGGCTGCATTCTTTTTTGGGGTGTGGCATGTACATAGCCAAGGTTACGCCTTTATTATTTGAGCAGGGGTAGAACAAAAATACCTTTAAGTTTCTTTGAGAGCGGCGTTAATTTGAAAAAATACAGTACTTTCATTCTGTTAGCTATATTTACAGTCTTCAGTTTATTCTGTTAAAATGTGTCCTTTTAAAGCAGACATGAACAATATTTTAATGGACAGCCATTGCTGTCTATTTTTTTGCAGTAAGAAAAACAAAAAATGTCATTTTTAAATATGAACTTTCTGTTCTTATCAGGTTTTCTATTTGCTAAGTATTCCTCATAATGTTTAACCTTAACATTTTATAAATAATAGTAGTCTGCACTAACTTTGCAGCTAGCTTGCTGGATCAAGGATTTAGTTTGATAAAGATTGGTTTGTCCTTATCTGCTGATTCTGTGCACAAGCTGATCTGCTCTCGGTTTCTCAGTGCAGCAGCAGTTATTAGAATTCCAATAGCAGGGAAAATATATTTTTGTACTTTAAATGGATACATGTATAATTCTTCGGGCTTGTAGTGCTAACTGATTATAATGTGCCAAATGTCTACCTGTTTCCTTTATTTGTAAGTCCCCCTTATTCTGCAAACTGCAAACCTTTAAGATTTGGATGGAGATAATTTGGAGGCCCGAGGGAATTTAGCTTTGAGTTGATTTTAAAGATTGGAGTGACAGAATGAGAACAAAATACATGCAGATTGTGTTTATTTTAAAAATAATTTTACAGGATGGAGCTATACTGGTTTTCCTGCCAGGCTGGGACGATATCAGTGGTTTGAATGATCTCTTGATGGCTCAACAGATGTTTAAGTCAGGTAATAATGAGTGTAATTGACATTTAAGTGGCTTTGTTTACCCTGTTATGGATGCCTTGCTATCTGATCTTAAACCTGTTGGGTCAGTTGCAGCATACCAAATGTAGTCTACTTGATGTGGAGTAAGCAAGTTTACAAAACTTGTCTGGACTGAAGTTAGTACACCTTCTAATCCTGATTGCAGCGTACCAGAAGTTAATCATCACAGATAGATTATCTGCTAAATCAGACTAAACAAGATTCTGATTACAGCGTACCAAGTCAGATGCTTTATGATCCTGTTCAAGTGGATTAACTTAGTACTGTGAAGGATAAGACTAACTTCGTGCACTTGCTTGTCCTAAGCATTTACTGCTTCAGATTGTTTGCAGAGACATCTGTATTTTCCCTCTGAAATGACACATCTGTAAAAAAAGATGAAGTACATCTTAAAACTTTATTCTGTACATTTCTTATGTCCGTCATGTTCGGGCAGTCAGATCCGTGAGAACAAAGTCTTGCACAATTTATTTAGGCCCTAAATTTAATATCGGCTTTTTAATTATGTACCTTTTTGATACCTTTTTCAGTTTAATACAACACAATTTCATTTTAATATGCTTTAACTATAAAGAACTAATGGTCCATGATCACACAATTAAACACTTCTGTGCCTATGCTGCAGTGTTGGCAGCTTAAATGCAAGCACAGTCTGCCAGTTTGAAATGTGCATGAAAAAGACATGACATTTATTTTTACGTAAATATGTTAATGTGTCTTTTTTTTGTACAGGCATCACTTTATATATTTATCTGACACTGAATTGCACATGTCAGATTAGTAAAGAAGTGTTTATACTGCTATGGCCAAATGCTTTGCATCCCCTAGTATTTTAAAATTGACGAAATAAAAAAAAAAAAAAAAAAAAAACTATATGAATTTAATATATAATTTATATATTTTATTTCGCAATGTAATCAAAGAAGCTACAAAATGATATCGCAAAAGTCGATGTTAGATTTTTCAATCACATTTTTCAATTTGTCAGTTTTTTGTTATGTGTAAGGAAAACTACAAAGCGCTGTGCAATTAACATGTTAATGTAACATTATTCGGCAGGTTTCATTCGACTTTATGAAGCAAAATTTGTTCATTCTAGAGGGTAATGCAAAACTTTTGGCCGTAGCTGTAGGTTAGTCCTTATTATTGGTTTTATTCCACTTAACTAAACCAATTGTCGGGATTATCTGTTTAGTACGCTGCAGTCAGGATTAAGTTAATACAGATTTGTTGGATAAATTTACTGCATTATCATCTATGATTTGAGTGATCTCTAGTCTACTGCAATGAGGTAGTAGTTTAAAGTAGAGGAACTAGATGTTGATATTTTATTTATTTGTTGCTTTTTCAGACAACTTTGTCATCATACCGCTACACTCTCTGATGCCTACTGTCAACCAGACTCAGGTAAACACCCAACGGGGACAATGTGCCTTAGCAGATGACTTTAAAAGAATATATCCTTAGGAATTCCCCCCAGTTGCCTATTGACCTGGTGAAAAAAAAAAAAAAAAAAAATAAATAAATAAATATAAATATATATATATATATATATATATATATATATATATATATATATATATATATATATATACACACACACACACACATACGGTACTGTGCAAAAGTTTTAGGCAGGTGTGAAAAAATGCTGTAAAGTAAGAATGCTTTCAAAAATAGACATGTTAATAGATTATATTTCTCAATTAACATAATGCAAAGTGAGTTAACAGAAGAAAAATCTACATCAAATCCATATTTGATGTGACCACACTTTGCCTTCAAAACAGCATCAATTCTTCTAGGTGCACTTGCACACAGTTTTTGAAGGAACTCGGCAGGTAGGTTGGCCCAAACATCTTGGAGAACTAACCACAGTTCTTCTGTGGATTTAGGTAGCCTCAGTTGCTTTTCTGTCTTCATGTAATCCCAGACAGACTCGATGATGTCGAGATCAGGGCTCTGTGGGGGCCATACCATCACTTCAAGGATTCCTTGTTCTTTTTTACACTGAAGATAGTTCTTAATGATATGATACATACTTTCGCTGTATGTTTGGGGTCGTTGTCATGCTGCAGAATAAATTTGGGGCCAATCAGATGCCTCCCTGATGGTATTGCATGATGGATAAGTATCTGCCTGTACTTCTCAGCATTGAGGAGACCATTAATTCTGACCAAATCCCCAACTCCATTTGCAGAAATGCAGCCCCAAACTTGCAAGGAACCTCCACCATGCTTCACTGTTGCCTGTAGAAACTCATTCATGTACTGCTCTCCAGCCTTTCGGCGAACAAACTGCCTTCAGCTACAGCCAAATATTTAAGATTTTGACTCATCAGTCCAGAGCACCTGCTGCCATTTTTCTGCACCCCAGTTCCTGTGTTTTTGTGCATAGTTGAGTCGTTTGGCCTTGTTTTCACGTCGGAGGTGTGGCTTTTTGGCGCAAGTCTTCCATGAAGGCCACTTCTGACCAGACTTCTCCACACAGTAGATGGGTGTACCAGGGTCACACTGTTTTCTGCAAATTCTGAGTTGATGGCATTGCTGGACATCTTCCGATTGCGAAGGGAACTAAGCATGATGTGTCTTTCTTCTGCTGCAGTAAGTTTCCTTGGCCGACCACTGCAGCTACGGTCCTCAACGTTGCCCATTTCTTTGTGCTTCTTCAAAAGAGCATGGACAGCACATCTGGAAGCCCCTGTCTGCCTTGAAGTTTCTGCCTGGGAGAGACCTTGCTGATGCAGTATAACTACCTTGTGTCTTGTTGCTGTGCTCAGTCTTGCCATGATGTATGACTTTTGACAGTAAACTGTCTTCAGCAACCTCACCTTGTTAGCTGAGCTTGGCTGTTCCTCACCCAGTTTTATTCCTCCTACACAGCTGTTTCTGTTTCAGTTAATGATTGTGTTTCAACCTACATATTGAATTGATGATTATTAGCACCTGTTTGGTATAATTGTTTAATCATACACCTGACTATATGCCTACAAAATCCCTGACTTTGTGCAAGTGTACCTAGAAGAATTGATGCTGTTTTGAAGGCAAAGGATGGTCACACCAAATGTGGATTTGATTTAGATTTTTCTTCTGTTCACTCACTTTGCATTTAGTAAATTGATAAATATAAACCATTAACATGTCTATTTTTGAAAGCATTCTTACTTTACAGCATTTTTTCACACCTGCCTAAAACTTGCACAGTACTGTGTATATGTGTGTGTGTATATATGTGTATGTATGTATATAATATAATATAATTTTATTTATATATAATTTTATATATCATTTATTTTTTTAGGTTTTTAAGAAACCACCTCCAGGTGTTCGTAAAATTGTGATTGCTACCAATATTGCTGAGACAAGGTAAGGAAGATATATAGGTGCATTTCTTGGCACTTAATATTTGTATACCTGTTTCTAAAGAAATTACTAAATTAGGTGTCTTCTGCCACTTGCAGTTCTTCCTCCATTTTAGTTAAAAAGAATTGTTGCTTTATTATCATATACTCTGATAGTGATTTATGATCCATTGCTAATTTCCATAGCATTGCTTGTGTAGAACATTGCTATATTGTTCTACAACAAAAAACTGCTGAAATGCAAATCAGTAACAAGCAATGTTGAGGGATCAACTTGGTACCAGTGTGCATCACCTTTCCACTCAAATCTCAAGCACGTCTAATGGTAGTTAATACTGACGTTTTTATACTATTATGAAGTGAATCGTAAAATCATTTGTGTGACATGAGGGGCCCCTGTAGTCTAATGTTGCAGAGAACCCCATTTTGTACATTGCAGTACTTGTATGCTGATAATCTAACAACCTGCTTTGTCTGCCAATGACCTGTTAAAATGTGTATCCCTTTAGCATCACCATAGATGATGTTGTTCATGTAATAGATGGAGGAAAGATCAAGGAGACTCACTTTGACACACAAAACAATATCAGCACCATGACCGCTGAGTGGGTCAGCCTGGCCAATGCCAAACAGAGGAAAGGCCGTGCTGGAAGGTGGGCTTCTTATGCATCCCTTTGTATTAGAAAGTCACTGATACAGTGTGTGATCAACATGTACTGCTGCATCGCATAACATATTGTTCAGGACAATGTCCTAAAGCAATGGTACTCAAGTCTTGCCCTGAAGATCTATTCCAGTCCTGGTCTTTGTTCAAAGCAGGTCCTAAATTAGTTAATTGCCTCTTAACAGCCTCAGTTAACCACGGTAGAACATGCTTGGAGTAAAAACTTGGACTGGATTTGATCTTGAGGACCAGAGTGGCGCACCACTGCCCTAAAGGAATGTACACAGTTCTTTTTTTTGTTTTATTTTTGTCATTTTAAGGTTATCTGTGTTGAATGAAAAGCAGCATATTCCATGTTCCTGTTTAATGTTAGTGTCCTAGAAACTTAAGAATATTGTGATGAACATACGTTGTTACTTTGGTTACAAAATGCTGGGGGGCTTTGACATAAGCCTCTATGCATGTGGGATTTCATTTTAGAAATTGTATCTGAAATACTTTTTTTTTTTTTTCTGATGATCTGATAGAAACACTAGGGGGAGGGGGGGATGCCAGGTATTTGTAATGATCATTCCCAGCAGCAGATTGTGGTAACAGCTTTTCTAGGGTCGTACATTAACACATACAATTGTGCAGATAACATGATGAAATTACACAGATGGGCCTAGTTGTCAGCTCAGCCATCTGTATCTTTTACCACTATTTATTTATTTATTTATTTATTTATTTTAAATTGCATTGCATTTCTGCAGGGTGCAGCCTGGTCAGTGTTACCATCTGTATAATGGATTGAGAGCCAGCCTCCTGGATAATTATCAGTTGCCGGAAATGATGAGGACTCCATTGGAGGAACTCTGCTTACAAATAAAGGTACTGCATATGGTGGTTATTTTTTTAACTAATGAGTATTTCAGAGAGGCTACAAAACGGGGGGTTTTAGTGTAGTCACTCACTAAATTGCTTTTATGGGTGTGTTTGACTACCCTGCAGTGCTGCAAGTCTAGGTCCCAGAAAGAGAATAATGGGGAGTGGTACCAAAGTCTAATTAAATGTCAACATTGAGAACATAAGAAAATGTTATAAAACCTAAGAGAACCTTCAGCCCCGCAGTGCTCGTCTGGTTCCTAGTAGCTGAGTGATCTCAAAACATGTTGGCTCTTAACCCTTTGCTGCCGACGTGCTCTAATTTCCTAACTTTTTTTACGATGACGAAACGTGATATATCTCAGCCGTCCAATCAACTATCTTCTTTTTTTTTTTCAATGGGACATAGCCATGGCTATTGTGAATATTCCCATGTAATTGGTTTAAAGTTGTGGTAGGTGTGGCTTTTTTATTTGTGTATCATTTTTGACTCTGGCTTCAATGGAAAATTGTATTGGCACTCACCTGTTTGAAACGTCTATATCTCCCGTTCTACAAGCCCAAAAGTGCTATATCTCATCCGAAAGCTAAGAACTGGGACTAACTAGTTGCTTTTTTATTTTTTCATGTTATTATTAAAAATGTACTTTATATATGCTTTTTTTTAAAAATGACTTCCAGCGTGTTTTTTGCCCTGCTGTGTGACTGTGTCTGTGTGCGTACATCATCAGATGCCTACTGAGACAAACAACCAATTACTGAAAATACATCTAAGATACCCCTCTTATAAATGTTTTACTGTTATTTTTAATTATAAACGTTTTTATTTTGTGTCCTGTTTTGAAAATGTTTCTCTGGATGGAGGGGAAAGTAAATATGACATCTGTCTGATCTCTAGCTAGCTAACTTGGTATATTTGCCGTGTCGGTGTTGTTTTATTATTGGTGGACTTCTTTTTTTCTGTGTGTAAACGATGGATAAGTATTTTGCTGTAGTCATTACTTTTATTATTTAGCTGTTTGTTATTGGAATTTTTTTTTAACCTACAGTATTCGCAAGTTTCTTCTTTAAAATAAATAAATAAATACATAAAAATAATAAAACACTCATCTTGTGTAGCATACATATTGATACCGCTACACATAAATAATTAACTAATCACAAACAGGATTATATAATATTTTTAGGTTTCTTCAGTTTCTGTAGCCGCCATTTCTGCGCTCTTATGCACATTTTTTTTTAAATTACAAAACCTTATGTAGCTCTGCAACTGTACAAGCAATTTCAATTCTGATTAAATATTTGAAATACACAACATTGCACATCTCTCATATACTTAACTTTTTTCTAAATAGTTTGGAAAAATATGAAAATGTGCTAATTTATGAAATATTACAATGTCATATTTCAATATTTTTTTGAAGCTGTTGCTTATGAGATAAAATCTATAAAACTCCCTACAACAAAACAGATGATATCATTGGAAAGGTCTACCCAATACCTTTCTGTTGATTGGGTTTTAATTTGTGATTTATGGTTGTTAAACTACAAGAGTTAAAATAGAAAGTTGTTGAACACATGTGCAATTTATAGTCATTCCTTGTAGGCGGCATAGGGTTAAAGGATCCAAACAACATCACTAGGTGACCAATTCCAAACCATCAATACTCTGTGTGAAGAACTTTCTTAAATCTGCCTTCACTTAATTTCCAATGGTGTCCCCTGTCCTGTTTTCTGTGCTGTGCTTAAAGTATTGGTTTGAGTTAACTTTCTCAACATCTTCTGTCATACCCACCCCCCAAGTCGTATTTCTTCTGCGCTTAATAGATTCAGTTCTTCATGTCCCAATCACTGATTGCTGAATGTTCTTTTTGTCAGATATTAAAGCTTGGCAGAATTGCCTCATTTCTCAGGGATGCATTGGATCCCCCATCAGATGAGACTGTCAACTTGGCTGTAACACATTTAATGGACCTGGTAAGAATAAAGGGTGAAATGGCTTTGCTGAAAGAAATATGTTCCCTGTAAAGTGGTTTTAAAATGTTATGCATGATTAGGTTATTTTCTGCATTTTATTTTTTCTAACATAACAAATTTGTCTGTCTCATTTTTTAGAATGCTTTGGATAAGAATGAGGACCTGACTCCTCTTGGCTTCCACTTGGCTCGATTGCCAGTAGAGCCTCACATTGGGAAGATGATCCTGTTCGGAGCTTTGCTGAGCTGCTTGGATCCCGTCCTTATTATAGCAGCAAGCCTCAGCTTTAGGGACCCCTTCGTCATCCCACTGGTGCATTTACAAAGCCACAAATAACAATACAAACTAGATACATTTTGGATAGTGCTAAATTCACAGAATATTAGGTTCATTTGATGATCTTGACCTATTGCATTAACTTGCCTGTATGTACTAATGTAATATAGCACTATAATACAGTCGAAAAGCCCCAGCAATTGAGCAATAATGCTGCTTCCATTTTTTTTAGGGTAAAGAAAAGCT